>NC_034410.1:24834867-25134867 GCF_002078875.1 Numida meleagris | reverse complement strand
TGATGTTGTACTTGCAACAAGGTAGGTGAAGTAATACCATTTCTATGACACAAAGAAGAGGTAGTTTATTAAACTTTGTTGACTTAATTTTTTGTGGTCATGTGAACATACTGGTACTGATGTTCTTGAGATGCTATCTAGGAAGCTTGATGGGGACAATTTGCATTTTGTTCCAGATAGGGTAATGCTGACCAATTTAGCAAAATTCAAACCTTCCCTAGATTCTTGAAAAGAGATTTATACGGGCAGATCTTCATGGCTTTGATTATTTAGGTGTCCTTGTAAGTAGAAGGCTAACATGATTCCCCAGGTGTCAAAAATGGCAACTTCAATCTGAAGGTTTTTAATTTGGCAATTCTGAAAAGTTAAAGAAAGAAGTGGTGACTGATAGTATTATAGAAATAAAGAGCACATTTCTGGTTACATGATTTATTTTCTACTTCAGATGAATTTTCAGTGTAATTTTCAAGATGCTACTTGGTACTACTACTGAATTAAGGGACCTTGCTACAGAAATTAATTCAGTTTACTAGAGAACACAATGTGCAGGTCCTATATTATAGCTAGAAAAAAGAAGCAAAAATATTTTATCATATTTATGAAGCATGTAGAGATAATAAATACTATATTTGTAGTTACAAACTGTTCATAGTCTTAAACGTATTCCTGCAAGAATGTTATCATGGATTGCCTACTGCATTCTCTAGTTATTTTGACTGCCACTTGAGAAAGCTCTCTAACTCTATGTCATTAGGTCACCATTTGAAAAAGTTTGCTGTAAGAGGTGCTACAATAACCTTATTCTACAACAATGGTGAAGTTCATTAGTTAAGATACAGTCCTTTCTAGGAACTTTTATAGATGCAGAATTTACAAGCTACAGATTTATAAGCTTCAAAGATGTATTTGTTTTGGATAGAGAATTACAAAAAGGCAATCTTTCCCTATACTTTCTCCCTAGTCAACATAGTATAGTTCTGAAAAGCACTTCACAAATTCGTCTCATTTTTCTCCTGTGCTCAGTTGTTACTGAAATTCTGGTATTTTCTTAAAGTCCCACTGCTGGCTGAGCTGCAATTGCTTGCAATTTCTTCACATATATTGCAGTTCTAAATTCATTTTAATTAAGTAAATAATACCAAAATGTCACAAGTCTGTGGTGAACTCCATAATTACAGCATACCAGTTGGCTGCTGACTAAAAAATTACTTCATCTCATCACTGAGCTGAAGTGTTCTAACAATGTTGAAAACCTGGTAGGGAAATAAGGATGCAGGGTCAGCCTTGAGATCAGACTAGGTTGCTCAGAGCTTTATCCAGTATCTTGAAAACATCTAAGGATTGAGGATGCATTACCTTTCTGGAGAACTTGTTCCACTGTAGAACTGCTCTCACAATGGAAATGTTGTTCGTTTTGTTTTGTTTTCTTATATTCAGTTTGGAATAACTCAACTGAATTCTCATTCATGTTGTTCATCCATTTGCTACTAATGTAGCAGTATAGCCTCTACGACGTAGTTCATTCCTGGTTCCACCTCCTGTAAACTGCATTTCTCCATTAGAACTCAGTAATGAGTTTCCAGTTTAGCCAGACTGCTACAGCTACTTGTTTTCTCTGGTATCTGCAGCTTCTATTCTTGCATTTGGAGGTCTTCAAAGATCTGCATATTTCCTTGAACTCCCTTCCACTGTATCTACTGTCACGGTTCTGGGCCAGTTCAGCCTGGTTCTGTGACTAATGAAGTGGAAGGACCCACCCATGGCCCAGGAAAGGGGGAGGGAGGTAGGGAAAAGAGGGAGATGGGCCTAAAAACAAAACAGCGGCAATGACCTAAGGGAGAAAACTAGTTTACTAAATATGACATCAGAATGCAAGATAACACAATATGATACAATATAATTGGAACTGAAGCTAATAAATCTAATAAAAAGAGAGGGAGAGTGTCCAAAAACCGAAGGCCTTACCCTAATGCTGAAGGCGAGACATCTAGGGAACACACATCACAGAGACGAGCAGAAAGAAGTGAGACAGTCTTGTGACTCCCTAGCAGTTTTATCTTTCCCTCTGAATGGAAAACAGAAATGGAACAGTGAAGTCTTCTGGGAGCTGGAGTTTTTCTTCTCTTCTTAGAAATGTACCCAGAAATATCAACAATCCATGGAACTGGAGCGTTAACTCTTTAACTCCCAGCACACGACATGATGTTATAATGTGGAATGCCAACAACAAAAATCATAAAACCACAACACTCACCTACCAGTGGGGTAGTGAGGGCAAAGTGAATAAAAGAGCAAATGAAATACTAGTTCTACCATTTTCCACCAGAACCATGTAATCACTCTCTAAGTCTCCCCTACTTCTAGGTTTTCCTATAACCTAGAAGTGTTATTTCCTGTAAAAGGAAACATTGTCACATTTTCAAAAGAAACTCTAGGTTTGTGAAGGCCAAATGAAGGTATGTCCATATTTTAATGACATGATCATTTGTGAATTGTGAGGTTGAATCTGATTTGAAGTGGTACCATCCTTATGTGTTATTTTTGGTCTTCTTTCTGACAGCCCCCCATCATAATCATCATTCGCAGCTTTATTTTCTGTGTCTTTCCCCAGTTTAGCATAATCTTTCAAAATTTCATTGACAGTCTGTCACATATTTTTAAGATTTATATTTGTGAAAAAGATAAGTTGAATCATTTCAGAATTAGTTTTTTTTTATCAATATAAACGACTTTATGTTTTTCCAACCAGCTCCATTAATCCATGACAAGCTGTGAAATTTTCTGTTTTTGCCATGACAGATCCATAAAATCTGTCATCTTCCTGCATGATGGTGTTCATGATATATATTGGGCCTTACTTATAAGGGCACTTATTAAAATGGCTGATGAAAATTACCATTAAATTAGTAGGTACATCACCTAAGTGGAATGAAGTCACATAAATACATGTAACTCTTCCTCTTTTGTAAAAAGATTACTTTTTCAATATTCATGAATTCAAAGTGATGCTTGTTTCCCTTCAGGTGTTAAAAATTCATATTCCATTATTTTCCTTCTTATAAGCATATAATTTTTTGATAACTGCTAAGCAAGGCAAAGGGAGTTATATGATATCTTATGGTCATCTGCTGATGCCTCTTCATTATACAGATTGCAAAGCAAGAGATCAAATGCTAGCTGGGTTTGTGGCTACCTCTGCTTTTTTATTAGTGTTCTCAGAAACTATCATTAGCCAGATATACTTGGTATAAATTTCCTTAAATTATGCAGTATTTTCTTACTTTGAGGTGGATCATGAGTGACTCTTGTCAAACATGCCTTTGTTTTGCAAAGTTCCCTCAGAGAACATGTTTTTAAGAGAAAGGTAGAAAGCTGCTGGCTCAGGGCTTGTTCAGGAAAGTAAGATAGTTTGAGTTCCAATAGTATTAAGTTCCCATCCCTGCAGGATGATCATGCGGTTTGGCCAGAGGACCTCCATCCTGCTCCACAGTGTTGTTTTCTTAGCACCAACATAACAGTGTTCTCTGATGTTTGCTAACAATCTAAGGTTTACAGGTTTTGCGGTTTCTTACAGAACTATCATGGGATGGATTATCCATCACATTCTACTCTGGAGGTTTACCTTCTCTCAAGAGATGTACCCTTCAATAAGTCAGCTCTGATATACATTCTACATAAGTCCACTCCAAGACTACAGTCAAAGCTTCACAATATTTAGAAGGAACTGGGGAGGTCACATGCAGTCTTGTTGCTGGGATTAGAACTCAAGGGTCTTTTGGGATACTTATTATTTATAGGGTAAGATGATTGACTTATAGTCAAAGTATTTGGCAAGATAGTGTTATCAGTCCTGTGTAAGGCCTTGGGAACAATGGCCAGGCCAAAGGAGGATGCTGGGCACAGCAGGGAGCACGCTGTCACAGCATGCATTCCCATCCTATGTTCATATCAGGTATTTTGGATCCCAGAGCATCCACAGGAAGTTCAGAAACATTTAAAATTTAGGCATGGCTAAGCAAACCTTACTGTTTAATCTCTGAATTTTATTTTATGCTTTAGCCAGCATGACTGTGAGTCAGTGGATTGCCTGGACACAAGTTGGAAGCACAACATTATTCTGGACTTACCTTCTGTTGCAGTTTTAAAAGGGATAATGTACAACCACTCAGGCTCCAATTCTAAATTTTCTGCTGGATTAAATAGTCTCTACTGCCCTGATACCAATCTTATATCATATCTAAATTTAAATTCTTCTATATTCAAATTCATTACTTTTTAAAAGACCTTAAACATGCATATATACACAATATCTTTTTCTGATAAAATCCCCAGAGATAACCTTAATTAGAGTGATATGCATCCGTAGCACCAAGAATATCCAGAAATACCACATCCTGATGGAAAGTAGTAATTGCCTAAAGAGGGTGGATATTCTGTCACTAGTAGATGGTAGGTTATTCTCTACCAACAGGAAATCTTTAGGCAGAAACAAAATTGCCCCTTGTCAGGGATACTCATTTATATAAAGTGACATTGCTATTCCCACCCACCAATACTGACTTCCAGTAATCACTCACATGTCACACATACACCCATGCAGAGTTATAGTAAGTCATGTGAGCTAATTTTCACTTCCACACTCTCAGGCTGTGACCACTTACTCATGTCAAGATATCTGCTGTCCTGTTCATTAATACTAATGCCAATTCAAGCATATCCATGTAGTCGTCTTCAATCTTACTCAGTTATGCTGGCATTTTACTCAATCAAGATCAGTCAGATCCACCCTTTTGCACTATAACTATGACTGATACACATGCTCAGTGCCTCAGGGTGTGTTTGAAAAACAGAAGATGTGTCTCTTATGTTTGGAGAATATAAAATCTCATATTTTAGTGGTAGAAAAGCAGCAACAACTTCAGACATTTCATTTGAATAATTAATCAGGAGGACAACTTTCACTGAAGGCCAAGTCAACATTTTCTGACCAGCACCATAAAGACATCTATGTTTTTGTATAGCTATAGTCAGAAGTGTAAATAGGTAACTGGCAGAGTGGCTTCAGAATCACTGATTACATCTGAAAATAGGTGCTGGTGCATGTATTTAAGGTTTTTACATATTCTTTAATTTTTTGGTGGATTCATTCAAGTGTTTGTTAGGCATTAAACCTCAGAAATCATTTTTAGAGAGTGACGCTTCTCCATGAGCCTTTGCCAAATTTCAGGGTCATTGCATAATATTACTCCTTGTAACAGCAAACTTGTATTTCTTCTTTGAATTCTTCTTGGCAAAGAAGGTAAGGAAAATGTTTGAAAAAGAAGTAAGAAAAGTGATTTAAAATTTTATTTTAATCTTCACTGGGATTAAAAACAATCAAGAAATCTCTTTGTATTGTCATTGCATTATGTCATTTTAAAGAATATTTTGCATTAATTATAGGGCTTAAATGTATTTCCATATCAACAGTGTTTGGGTTATTTTACATTTAACAGTGGAATTTTTGAGTTTATAGTATTTGATTATTACTAAATTGCAACATTTACATGCTTTAAAGACATTAAGGAGAAAATTTTATTGCATTAATACTCACCCTCAAACGTATCTGCCCCATAGCTATTAACTTTGCCTGAGATTAAGAGAAATCATGAAATAGAGCATCTCTGGCGGATAATAGGACAAGAGTGAATTAACATATTTCACAATTCATTGCAAAGTATTTAAAGCCAAAATGAAATGTTTAGAGGATAGAAGATATAGTAATTCCATCAGACGGGACATTCAGACATCAGCATTCTCTTTTTTGCAACTGAGTACATCTGAGAAATGTTCCATTCATTACATGTCAACATTAGTTGTTCAAGCCAGCAAAAAATGTGGTTTTTACCTGGAAATTCTTTTCATAAATTTTAATGATGAGATGACTCAGCTCTAGATTGAGTTTTCTTACTAGCTTGTGACATATCTGTTTATGCACGCAAGGAATGAAGAAAATCTCTGTCTTTTACTTCATACTAGCTTCACAAATAGTAGTCTGTGTTCTGTTAGGAGTGGAAAGGGTCTCGTGAAGATACCTGTCAACAGCAAGGGAGAATAGGGAGCTGCTGTAAGTACCCATGAGAAGAAATATCACATCTTCTAAAATAAATTTCTTCATCACAAGATTAATTGGGAAGGAAATACCATGTGATGTTGTTCCATGAAGGCACAGTGGGTACAAGCTTTGTCTTCAAAGACATGCTTTAGCAGTGTTATTATTGGTTTTTCCCTGTTTTTTGTCTTCCACTAAGCACTGTAGAAAGCAAAATTACCAGTTATGACTTAAAGAGTAATTCAGTTTTACATACAACACACTGGAAAGAAATCATCTAGTTGCACAAATTACTAGATGACAATATGCAGAAAATATTAAGGTGCACACAATGCAAAATACGCTCGCAAAGGCTTATTTTAAACTCCATCGAGTCTTCCATGTGAATTAGTAACATTTCTTATTCAATAACAAATACGCAATTGCATGAAATTATTTTGGTTCCTTGGTTGTATTTGCATGTCAAACTTAGTGTCTACATTACTGCCTAAGTACGGTTCTCTCTTTATGATAAATACGGCTCTAAGAAAAGAGTTACACAGAAGAAATTCCTTGTTCAGTCTTACTGAAAGCTTTCTGTTTAATTTGGATGAATAAACGGAGTTTACAAGCCTCTCCAGAGACACTCTGCTGTGCTCAACAGCATACACTTGTTTCTGGGTTCTATAACTTTAAAACCATCCACTTACTTTTCTTTTCTTGATCAGTCAGCATATACAGTGTTTAAATTTTGCCACTTCTTCCACAATATTTTAAAATTCTGATCTTTCTAACAAATTTCATTAAGCCTGAAACACAAATTAAAGCACAACCTAAGTATTCCTACTTTGTTATGCAAACAAATGTCCTTTCCATAATCCCCTTTCTGTCCAAGTGTCTGGCTGTTCCCCTCATTATTTACAGGTAAACCTAGTCCTGTGTACACTTACCACAGGTCAAATTTTTATCTATGCTCCAGTCTCCTTCTGTTAAAGTTATGGTTCTGCAAATCCTGTGGTTTCTCTATGGATCTGTTAGATTGCAGACCACATAAATATAATTGTTGAGATTATCTTACCATATTGTATTCTGCGCTGAATTTCCCCATTCTGTTATGCAGTTCCCTTAATGTCACACACAATCTTCATGATGCCTTCAAGTTTCTTCACAAAAGTAAATCCTCCTGCACTTCTTTTTGCCATTGTGATAACCTTCTCTCTTACCTTTTCAGTCTGTAAATCTAATTACTTAAGCATATACTGAGTCTTAGGATCACTTCAGTAACAGTCTAAGGAGCTAGTCCATAGACTGTTTATTTCTGCTTTCAAGTCTTTGATTACTTGCAAGGAGAATGACCAGGGAACATAAAAGAAATCCAAGTGGACAGTAACAGTGGAAAATAGAAGCAGGTTTCACCTCATCCTTGGAAATTTAGAAGGGATTTCAGGTTGAATGGCCAAGAGATTGAACTAGGAAAGTTTACGGACCAAGGTCTCAGAGAAATGTGAAGACTGACTGTATTAGTGTAGGCATAGTTGTAGAACCATAGAATCATGGAATATTCTGTGTTGGAAGGGACCCATAACAATCATCAACTCCAACTCCTGGCTCCTCACAGGACCATCCAAAAATCAGACTGTATGTCTGAAAGTGTTGAACAAATGCTTCTTGGACACCGGCAAGCTCAGTGCCATGACCACTTCTGTGGGGAGCCAGTTCTAGTGCCCAAAACCCACTCAGTAAAGAACCTTTTCCTGATATCCAACATAGTCCTCTGATTTTTCATTTCTTCTCTTTTGAATTTTTGTTAATTTCTTTCAAAACCAGGTAGTGTGATATTAACATACAATAACAGCTGTTCTCTGGGTAAAACAATATTGTATTTTATCCCTTTGTGGTAACAGGAAACGTAAAGAAACTTTAAGGAGTTTGCATTTCACATTTCATCTGGACTTATACATGTTAAACTTTCCGAGGTTATTCTTTTTAGAAAAAAATTGAATTAGTTGTTTTCTGCAATGTCAAGCAGCCAAACTAAGAAAATTAAAACCAATGTGACTTTTTCTTTAATCCCTATTTGATTGCTTGATGCAGCCTACTGATGCATCTATTGGCACAGTAGATGAAGTTACTCTTAACCACTGCAACCCCTATTACTCACAGAGCCAAATCCTAGTGGCATTTTATTTCCTCTGCCATTTAATAGCAGCAAAAGTAATTAGAATATTTAGCAGATAAAGCATAAGAATACTCACTGGTTGAATATTCAGACCTTTCTGAAACTGCTGCAGTGACAGACAATCCAGGTGGCATTTACAGGTGCACAGCTGCAGTAATTGATGAAACTGGTATTTTTGGCAGTTTTCCTCAATGCTAATGGCAGTGGACTTTTTTTTAATATAGTTTGTAACCTCCATTCCTCTTCTGTACACACAGAAACGTCTACATATTCAATTTCTCTTTACATCTTTCCCTCACATACATGATACTAATTGCAGAGTCATTAGATGTAATACTATTCCATTTTTCATAATTCTTTTACAGAGCATCACTTTACATGTGTACACACATGTATACTTTATTTTAGTATAGTTTCAAAATTTTCATCATAGATTATAGGGAAAAGCACATACAGGTTTAGCATGCAGTTGCTAAAATGTTGTAGAATTGAAACATTTAAATCAACAAAGCATTGTTGATACTTCTGAGTTTCAGACTGAATCCAGGAAATATTAATGATTTATCTGACCTCATCTCACTCTGCTGTAACAACATACGTCATTATGGCACACGTAATAATAAAATATAAATTGCCTCAAAATGTAGTAATAAATATTTCAGAAGCAATGTAAGTAACTCCCTCAAAGCACACTGCATGAACTTGAAGGTGAGATGTAAGGATTTTAATAGATGCTTAAACAGAACCTTGGGTCACTTTTTCTAAACCTGAAAATACAACCAAGTGTCACAAAAATATTTAAAAACTGGAAATTCTAGCAAAATAGATTCATTCCAAAATAGTGTTCCTTGGAATTAAATGCAAGAAAACTTAACATACTTATTATATATATAAATATGGATATGTTTATATATGATATGCATGAAAAAAATGGATGATTTATTAATTTGACATAAGTAATATTTCTCAGTGGTAAATATTTCTCAGGGAAATAGATATTGTGACAGATGTTGACATAGCAAAATACATACGAATTATGTCACATCCTATCCAAATCTAAATTTGCATTGCAGATCAGATAATTGCTACAAAGAGCTACTTGTTCTTTAATGACATTGCTAGGACAAAGACACACTGAAAACTGTCGTCTTGGAAGATCTGGAGTACTCTTTTCTACCACTGCCACCTGCCTGCCTTGCACAGTCTTTCACTGGCCACAGAACTCTTCAGTCATCAAGTGAGAGGATCCTTAGGAGCTGAGTTCATGACTGTTTTCTTTGGCCTTTCAGCCATTTCTACAGGCATTTCTATTACACACTTTGTCTTCAGCAGTGCTTTTGGAAAGCCTTTCCCATGTGGCAGCATGGATATGACAAGTGACAGCATGAGTTTTGTGAGTAGCTGAGCACATTTTCTTTTGGAGAAAGTAGCTGGGATTGTTCCCAGTGCAGATTGAAACAGGAAGAAGGCTGAGTTTACTACTCTCAGAGCACTGACCTGACGGGTAAGATCTGGCTGGACCCTGATGTGTACCAAACATTAACAGAGATTGCACACCCTAAGTGGAAAGGAGTTTTCTTCATTACATCCCCACCCAAGATTTCAGTAAAATATCAGAGAAAATGGTGGTCCTCTGGGAGATTCTCATGGGCAAAACAGTAAACAACACAAACTACAGCACATGTTTTTTTTTCAGATGAGAAAGACTGCTCTGGTATTCCAGAGGGGAGGGGGGAATGTCACCATCTATATATAGAAACTGTTCCTTATCCAAATCATTGTATTTTAAAGTGAATTTCAAATCTACTTTATTTTCAAATTTTCTTTTGAGTAAAACCAGACTGTTTAAAATGTCTAGCTACTTTATCAGCCTGCAATGAGCTTAATGGTCATAAAAACTTTGAATTGTGATAAGGCCAGCTAGGATATGAAACAAGAGTATGAAAAGTAATGTACTCAGGACAGTCTGATCTAAGGAGCTTGGCTTTCTCCCAGGTATCATTGAAACACATCTTCTAAAATTGATGGGGTTGGTAAGGGCAGAGTCATGATGAAGTACCTTTTAACTCTGCAGAAATCAATATATTCTGCCACCCAGCAATGAAATGCATAACTCTGCATGTGCACATGTATGAAACTTGTCAGAATAGGTATGGAAAAGAGAAATGGCAAGTCTGATTACATGCTCTTTTCTTCTAGTAGTCAGTTCTGCTCCTTTTGAAGAGTGGACAGATATTGAAAACACGGAAGATAGATTTTCCACAAATACAATCTGAAATACTAATATTTTAAGACAAGATAAAAGAAATAAGTTAAAACAACTGTCATTTTATCTACAACTGCGTTCATTTCTAATAAATATTTCAGTAACTTTTAAAGCCTGACACAAGTAGTATGATGATACAGTATTTTTCTGCACTTTCGTTTCACAATGAACTATATCAGCTAGAACACCCAGGAGAAAGGGAAAACTTCAAAGCGTGGCCCCAAATAACGTAGAGAAAAGGTATGGTCTGAATACGAACACAGCCTGAGATTTAAGTTCAAACAACCTTTTAAGACACTTCCTGAGAAATAACTTTTCTAATTAATTGAGTTCATCTCAGGGGTAACAGTGTTGTAAAGGTAGGTTCCAAATCTGACTGGTTCTTTTCTGTACACTTTTTATATTCTGAGTAGCAGCTTGAGCATTGGGGATGACTCAGAAGCACCCTCACTATGCTATCATCTCCAGTGAATAACTTCCAGAAACAACATTAAAAAAAAAAAAAAAAAAAAACACCTTTCAGAACCTCCTAATTAGGAGTTTCTTGTTCAGTTTAATCAGCAGGGGAAAGAAGATTGATTTAAGAAACACTCTCTGTATGTGAAACAGAGAGGAAGTTCCCTCTATATAAAAATATTTATTTTCAAAACATCATGAGACTAGATAATGAGTTGCAATATAGTACTACTGTCTTAGCAGGCTTATCTCTGGTTGAGCACAGGGACATTCCTGCCTTAAAACAGAAATGTTCCATTCAGAATCATCAGTTTTCACAAAGATTTATTCACTCAAACAAGAATACCTAGATAGCATATTTTTCCAAAAGCTCTTATTGAGATAACTGTGGTCTTAGAAGGGGATGGCTGAAACATCCCAAACTTCTGAATGAGGTGTGTGCTAGAATAGAACATTTGGATAGCACTTGCTACCCAAATAAAAGTATGCGAAGAAAAGCTCAAAAGTAACTGACTCTGGTATAAATATAATGTACACAATTTTATGTGTCCTGTTTTCATTCTAAAGGAAAATGGCCACAGTTTCTCCAATTACTCCTTACCTGGGGTTCTACACCTTTATCCATTGTGAAGTGCTTCAGCTTTTTTATACTTCATACTTCAAGTATTTTCTTTACCTTGATTCTTCATTAGCCATTCGAATTCTTGTAATTATGTCCATTTGTTCAAATTAATTCTTTTGACATTTCCCTACACCACATGTATGTCATTATCCCAGATTCTTTTTATTCTTAACAAGAAAAAGTGGGGAAAAAAATGAAGTTAACAGTTCTGTAATGCTGATGCAAAGATCTTTTCTTTAGTTTTTTAAAACAAGAACATTTTCAAGAAGCTATTGGATATTTAAAAAACTAAAAAGAGGGTTTGCTTATCTACTTTGTTTTAACCTTAGTATATAGACAGATCATTAACTTTTCCATTAGTTAGCTGTTTCTACACTGAAACCTTGTTCTGTTAAATACTTTCATGGAATTTTGCAACATACAAGAGGGTTTATGAAACAGAAATGTAGTTTAAGTTGTCCAGTCTAAAGCATACCAAGAACACAGACCTCATTTTACTGAAGGAACTGAAATCATTAGGTGGTAACAGCTTGTTATCATACTAACTACCAACGTGGCCTGAATTGAAAGAGGATCTCTACTGAGACCGTTACCAGAACTCATTCATTAACTCCTTCCCCTTGTTCTCATCTGTTTTGCAGCTGTAGCCAGGTGAAAATTATCAGGGCAGTTTACATCAGGCAGATGGTAGGTTCCCCAAGACAACTCTATTTAAAGAGTAAGGATGGAGAACTAGTAACTGGATAACAAGCTTGGGGCAGATGGGAAATATAGAGATTCAGGATTCTTTTGTAGTCTGCTTTTAATTTAAATTTGCTCCTGTGTTAGTGGAGGGGAAAAGTACAGAGTCTCTAAGGGGTATTGTCCTAGTTTCAACCAAAACAGTAATGATCATACACCAGTGTTTTTATGGTTGCTGGGTGATGAGGGTACACCTAGTGCCAGACCTGCTGCTGCCTTTGTGGTGTGGCAGCAAAGGGTGAGAAGGAGCCAGAACAAGTGGCCTGAATTAGGCAACTATTCCATATCACATGACATCATGCAGAAGGCCATGAAGTTGTGTAGAGGTGGACAGAGAACAGCTGCTGCTTGAAGTTGCTGGGTGTCAGTAGGTAGGGTGCTAAGATTTTGTGTTATGGGCAGGCTGTCATGTTGTTGCTGTACACTGGTCAGCATGTAGGGAGTAATAGCATTGCATCTCTATATATTGTTAACAATAGATTTTTTGTTGTTGTTGTTTCCATTTCCCTCTTCTTACTTAGTAAATAGTTTCTTTTATCTCAACCCACAAGTTCTATTTATTTTCCAACTCTCTTTCTCATTCTTGTTTGTTGAAGGAAGTGAGCAAATGGCTATGTAGTGCTTAGCTGCCAGCCAGGTTAAACCACAACAGTTACTGAATTTCTCCATGAGTGTTACTGTTGACAACCACTTCTGAAGTAAAACCTCTTTATTAACACAGAATACCTACAGGTAAGAGGAGTTACTCTGTTCACACAATGCAGAATTGCTTACATCTGTTAATGAAATCATCAAAGGTATTCTGTCTATTTAAAGTGAAATTAAGCATGCAGGTCAGTGCTTTCTGAAGTAATAGGATCAGAGGTAATCAGAATTGAAAAACATTGTCTTCATCCTCTAGTTTCTCAGAAAAATAAAGAGCTTGGTTTACTGATGGCACTGAGCAATTAAGTTCTATGACAAACTATGAAGTAGAGCTGCTCACTGCCTGTATGCTGTTGATTGGCTGCACACACACTGTATCTTTGCTTCTCTGTGTAAGAGTCACAAGAGGGAAAGCAAGGAACCACTCAGGTCTTTGTAGTCCTTGTGCCTTTGAGATATGCTGGAACCTAGCTGGAATCTGGTGAGGAAGCTGCTACAGGGAGATTCTCAGACAGAATGATGTTGCTCTAAAAATAAATATCAAGCACTAAGTACTTTGTTACAAAATAATCAGTAATGTTTGTCTCCTATTGTTAATAACAAAATAGAAGGGCAGATTTAAGCACTTTCCTATAGGTGACTTCCAACCTGTTCCTGTGAGTTCTTCCTTTGCAGACCACACAACCCCCTGTACAGTCTTCTCTCATGCTTCCCTGGCCTTCTTACATTCACTGTGCTTTGCAACAGTTCCATGTATTTGGCTTGCTTTTTTGTAAGCGCTGGCGTTTTTACACAAACATTTTCAGATGCCAGAGATTGTGATGTACAACTTTTCACAACACTGAGCACTGTATTCTTCTTAGTAATAGATTTCATCTTGTACCTGACAGTCTGTGCTTGAGAATGAAAAGTATAAAATTAAAATACCAAACAAATTTCTAAAATATTTCTTTGAGTCAACTAGCTGCATGGTATCTCAGAAGGCTTTAGTAAGGATTTTTGCTCCTCATCTCTTCCCAGACACCTGAATATGATGATGTTTTTATTCTGTGTGCCCTGTACTATTTGATTCTCTGGAATCTTTACCATGAGCTTACAAGAATTCAGAAAGACATGAGGAACATTATTTCTAAAACTGTTCTAGTTCTGTTAAGAAGAAAATCTCAACAGCTCTGTGGGGTTTTTCTTTTCCATGATACAGTCAGAAGAGTTTTGCAAAGATATTGGCAAGTGGCCTGGGAAACAAATGCAGTACTTTGATTTCCATCACGAAGAGAGGAGTTTGGTACTATTTGTTTTGGTATTCTCCTCAAAATGTATATTTCTTGAAACAAAGTAGCTGACACATTTCTTGTGTTGGCATTGGTTGAATTCTATGTTTCTTAGTTCTGTGTAACCTTGTTTCTCAAGTACTCTTGTTTAACATATTGTTGTGTATAGTTATAAATGTAATTTTGATTTTCAGAAAGTGCGGGTGAAGTTCAAGAGCAGTTGCTTGGCTTTTCAAAACTCTTGAATTAAATGTCAGTTTAAAAGAATGGAGCAATTACTTAATGTCAGTTTAGCAAACCTAGGTACACGTATTCCAAATTTCAGTATTCTGTAAATATTCTCTTACAGTATTGTGTTGGATGTGGTTTGCACAGTAAAATCTCCATATTAAAAAAAAAAGAGAGAGAGAGAGATTAGTTATTCTCTTACCTTTTGTATTCATAACATTTGATCAAAAAGTCTCATTTCTTATTGTAGTTTTTCCTTGCAACACCTCTCCCTAGTATTGCCAACTACTATGAAGATACAACACAGTTTATTTTTTTCTCTCTAATGTTAACTTATCACCTTCCTTTTAAGTAATGACATTAAGGTGATAATATTATTCCACAATGCAAAATGTGTCTCCCTTAAGCAAGCAAGAAGTAGAAACTCACAAGCTTAGTGCATTTTCAGCTTGGCATTCTGTGGCAACTGAGTTTTGAAGGAGTTGTGTTGTGCTTGTGGGTTTTTTGTTCTTTTTTCTTCCTTGGAATTTCTTAGTTGTTGTTATATCTACCAAGAGAAGTCTAGATAAAATGTTCTTTTTTTTGCATTCTGTTCATTTACATTTTGTTTTGTCAGAGTAAACAGTAAGACTATGAGTAGACAGATGAGTAGCCGATATTTGCTTCAGCTTTAGAACTAAGACGAAACAAAATAAAGCAAAATATGAAGATGCAGCTTTTGTATTTCTTATTGAAATAGTTATCTTAATCACATAGAGCACTTAATTCAATTTAAAAAATTATTTAGGAACAAACTTTTTTTTTCAACAGAAATCAAGAACTAAATGTACGTAGTAATGCTATGATACCCTGCTGATACCACTCCAGTGTGGGATTAGAGAACTCAAGAAGGAAGACTAACTGTTTTTCTCTCTTCTGAGTGACTAGGAAGTTTTCCATCAATATCTAAAATTCTCATTCTGCCAGTGATTTTAATTCCTGGTGAGATATAAATAAAACCCAAAAACATGAATGCAAACACTAAAGCTCACAAAATTAAAATTTGGTCTTGTTCTTCAATATTAAATGCAGTATCTATTCATAGTTAACAGCACAGACTGTGTATTTGGAGGTACATGTTTTTCTTTTTGAAAATTTGGTAGCATAGGCTATAGCCTGTGCTTTATTTAGTATTTTAATGTAATCTGAAAGAATATGCATAGATCTCTTCCTTTCTTCCTTAAGATAATTTGATTTAAAAAAAATGTATCAGCTTCTCTCCTGTTTGCAGATGACGAGTTCTCTTTGACTGATATGATATCTTTCTACTATCTTGAAACTTGAATATTTTGAAAGTATAGGTCATCCTAGAAATTCAGTACCTGACTAGAAATTCTCTCTTCATCAGTTCTTCCTCCTTTGATCATTTGTTTGCCTGTATTTTCAGAAATATGCCTTAAAAAGAACAGAATAGTTCTATCAATTTCAATTTAGGTCTCTGTATAAGATCTGAGCAATTAAAAGGATTTGTGGTATTTATAACTTATTCTGATTCTAACATTTGCCAGGTTAAATGCTACTATCTTTTCATTTCAGATAATGAATAAAACCCTATGCAACTCTGTGCACCTGTTTGAGATAGCTTAGTTATTTCTAACTGCATGTGCACTTTTTGCTATGTTATTGTACACACTGGAAGGATCACAGAATAAAACATGATCCAGTACACTGTAGTTAAGAAAATTAAGCATTGTACTCCTGTATTAAAAATCATCTGCTTAAACATCTCTTTAGCTGCCTCATACCATACTATAGGTAAGATAAATAGAAGCAGGATCTGTTCACACTCATTTCCATCTTCAGTCATCATGTACATGGCTACTCATTCCATGTAGTGTTAGCTCTAAAGTGGAAAAGGAAATTTTCACATTAAAAGTTTGTGTTCATATTCCTTTCATAACTACTTTCAAGTAAGGAAAGAAAACTTGAGCAGCATCAACAGCTTTTTATGACCTTTAAATATACACTGTGAGAACATAGCCCTTAGTTACAATAAGTAGAATTTCTATCCTTGTATAATTCAGAGGATAGAGTTATAGCATATTTATTTTATTTTATTGCAGATATGGAGAATGTACAGAATTGACAAAGTTTAGGTTCCACACTTGAGGCATTTCATTTCTACTGCCGGAAAGGTTTAAATACAAATCTTCCAAAAACAAAATAAGTAACAGTAATATTTAATATTAATAGTCATTTTGAGCATTCTCCAAGCTGTTCTGCTATGTAAGCATTAGGTCAGCCTTTGTTTCTTCCCTATTTTCATGATTCTATTTTATCTATGATTATTACTTTAAAGTCATATAAGCAAGCACTTAAATACCTTTAATTCAGAACAGTCCATGGCTTAGCAGTTCACCTTTTCCAAAGCCCAAACAGCTCCGAGGTGCTCATATGCATTCATCAATCCCACAACTTGATAGAACCCACAGCAGGAACCCTCTAATAATGCCATGCATAGCACCCATTTCTACATACTATGAAAGGACAATGTTTCTGATCATCTCATCTATATTTTCCCCTGAAAAGTATAGGTTGCTGTTTATTGATTGCTAATTTTAAATAAATCTATTTACTTTATTATTGAAGTAATATTATTTGTTGCTCACACCTGAAAAACTGCTGCTTTGCCCAAAAGTTTTGTGTGTTTTTCCAGATACAATCTTTCTTCGAATGCAAGTGTTCCTTCTTTGTGCAAATGTTACGTTTTTTGTTATTCTATTTATCAAATGAGTGTGCCCATAGAATGTAATTTGTTAATATTGAACTTGGGAAAAAAAAAAGTAATATTCTTATTGTTACAATGTATCTGTTTCACATACTTTTTTAGTTACTTATTTGACAATTATATGCATGGAAAATATGTAACATATTTCTGAACTTACATCTACTTGTTCACCTTGGAAATTGAAGAGGAATTTGAAGACAGCCATATGAACTCCTGAAGACAAAACTGTTTCAACTTCACCTTGGTGAAGTGTTTCAAATTCCAATAAGCACACCTGTGCCTCTAATCCAGGATTTATCAGTTTATTGGCAAGAAACACTATTTGTTTTTGTGTGTTTGTGTTTGCTTATTTTATAGAGCTGTATATTTCTCAAAGAAAACCAAGTACTTTGGTGCTTTCTTCTCACAACAATAGGACCCTCATATAACTGTAAGCATCAAGGACCCACTTGAGTATATAAATCACTTGGAAATACAGGTTGCAAATGTGTAATGGGAAAGGGGGAGTAGGTAAAATTAATCAAAGTCATTTTCCACTCAATTTAGATTTTGGGAAAATCATTGTCATTTCCTCAATATCCTTCCCACATTTATAAGGTGGGGTTAAAGCAGTTGGTCAATTAGAGACATGAAAGGGCAAGAGAAAATGAGTAAAAGTTTCATAACATGCTACTTTTAAACAGTTTTTTACACCAAATAAGTCCTTGCTGAGAAAATGCAGAGGTCAGCCCAAAAGATGTAATACAGTCTTCCAAAAAAACGTAATCTTTGCTCTTCCTAAAACAATGTATGTAATTCATAATAAGATTATTTTCTGTTTTATTGTTCTGCATTAGAATTAAGGTAATTTCATTAGTTATGTTTCTATACTTAGAAATGGTTCCAGTAAAACCAAATCATACTAATTTATAAATATGTTTTGTGTTAGTTGTATTTGAAATACGTAAAAACAAATCAGCAATACAATTAAAAAAACTGACTATATCCCTTTAATATATACCATCAGAAGAAACTGCCCTGCTTGATTAATATAAAATGAAGTTAATAACAATAAGAAGGAGGCATCCTCTGAGGCCAGCTTGTGCTTAACCAACAAGTTACTCTAAGACAGGAACATCAGTTTCATTCAGCTGGACATTGAAAAAAAGAAGAGTTCTGTCAAGACTTATAGATGTTAAAACATTAATTTAAAAAAAAAAAAAAATGAGTACAAGAAAATTTCCCTCCATGTGATGCTTCAGGAACCACAGACGAAATCCAATTTGTTTTGCTCAGGTAAGGATTTTTTTTCCTTGAGTTATAGAGCAGTTTTGAACAAGTAGACTTGCAATTTGAAAGAATTGCATCTGAAATGGATGTACATAGGTAGCTCTGAAAGTAATGCTTCCTATTAATTTCCATAGAAACTGCAACAAAGAGCACAGTAACGCTATTTGATAGAGGAAATCTCAGCTACAAAACACTTTTTTTCAAAACACTCATTTTCAACATAGTCACCATTGCTAGCTGTCCATTTTAGACAGTGGAAAGCAAGATTCTGCACGATGCAGCTGTGACAATCTGCACCAATGGAGGTGACCCACTGTTTCACAGCTGGTATGACAGCATCGTTGCTGAAATGTACCACTCCCTGCTTCACTGTGCTCACATCCACTGTATGGTCTCCATAAACGTTCAGTAAACACCAATGAATGCCAATGGGTGCCATTTTTTCCTCATGCAGGAATTTAATGACACACCTTTGCCTCGTGTGCACTTCCACGTCAGATATTATTTTGTCAGACTGCTCCTCTGCTGCCATCTGTTGCATGGAAACAAAATGTAATGGGATATTGGTGGGAAGATTCGACCTCTACTGCCATGCCACCAGCATCTGCATCTGAAGTTGTGGGCCAACATAATAAGATAGGAGGCACTACTTTCAGAGCAGCCCTCAGAATAGGATAGTAAGAGTAATAATTGACTTGGGATAGCAAATGACTTCTTATCTTCTTTTACTATATCTAAAGCAGAGTATTACAACTTAAGTGTATATACTAACTTTATTCAACTACTTGTACAGAAGAGCATAGAAGACATGTAGGAAGACAAAGAAAGAAATTTTTCTCAAGCTGTCTAGGTACAAAGATCAGTTCAAGTCCTAGATCAAAGCAGGTGAAACATCAGGCAAGGATCTGAGTTTTCCTTAGTGGTTTATGTTTGATTCCTGATAAAGCCAAAGCTAAAACTGATTGCTCTGGATTTATGCCTGTTTATAACCTAGATTTATGGCTAGATTTTTGGTTTTGAAGGGCTAGAACAAACTCTTAGACTTTAGTACTGAAGCCAGGACTCACATATTTGGATGAATGATGCAAAGAATGTTATTGTTGAAAAAAGGGGCAGCAGAACCAATTCAAGAGTGATGGTGGTATCGAGTTTCTGCAACGATAATTTCCATTGGAAACTGTGTCATTATGCAAAGTAGACAAAAGAACAAGTAAAAGACAGTGTCTGTAAGGACTAAAATTTAGGGCTTCACTGAGCTTGCATGCTCATAGTTTAGAGCATTATGTAATTATCAATAACTACTTTGGGGTTCAACAGACAGCTATTAAAGAGATGGTGTGGCAAGAGCTCTGGATCTTAAGTTATAATCTGCTATAAAGTGAACATTATAGTTTCACTTCCTGCATAGCTTGGTGTCAAATCTGTGCCTGTAGGCATAGCCAACACACTCAATTTCCTGTGAGATCCAGGAACTTCGTAGTTACCTTCTGCATAGAGAAAACAGTGGATTAATTTGAGAGAACAGACTGAACTGGCAGAAGGCATTTCTCTAAACTTCTAGTTGACTTCATTACAATGTATTTGACCAATTGCTGCAAGAGTTATCAAAGTGACTCAGAGCTTCCAACAGGCAGAGTACATGGTATATAGTCCACAGACACTATTAGATAATATATTTAAACATGCAAATTGAAACAAATATCCTGAGTGGAGACCTTGATCATTACAGAAACTCCTCCAGACAGTTCCAGCCATAGAACTGATGGAATTGTACAGGAAAATACACTTGTAATTATTCAGTGGGTATTGTTCTTGCAAACGTAGAATTGATCACATAGGACCATGAGCCAGTTGGGTATAAGAATCCGGTAAAAAAACATGCTTCAGGGACTTTCAATGAATCCAACTGGAGTCACTGTTGCTCTGGAGACTGTGACTGCCACTGGCTGGACAACAGCTAATCATCCTGCTCAAACATGAGCCTAGGCAAGAGATGCCTATAATTTCATTTTTAACACTCCCTGTCAATGTTAATTTGAACATATTTAATTAAAATAATGAGAAAAAGGATAAAGAAGTAAAGCTTTAAGTATTTAGCAAGTGGAGTGGCACAGTTTATATTCTTTGTACATAAGACAGAGGTTTTTCATTTCACGGGCATTCTCAGCTGCTTTCTAATAGTCACATGACTGTATGAGGACATTAGACTTAACAAAGACTTAAAAGCTTTTTTTGTGAGAGGAGTTTTATTTCAGGAACAGCATTTATGGCTTTTAATTTAAACATGGTTGCAACAAAGAAAGCAGAAAGAGACCCAATTTTTATGCATTGCTGGTTTAGTTTCCTGAAGTTAAAAATGGCTCCTGAGTCATGCAATACTCCAGTCTTTCAGTACTGTCTTTTACATTATTTGTAAGTGGGAAAAATTTAATTTAACTGGAGGTATATGCCACTAAAGCAAATTTGATTCTGAGTTGCCTGAGTGATTTTTATGATTCTAAACTTCTGTATTCAACTGACTACAGAGACTTCAAAATGCAACAATATCATAATTACAGAGAGGGGCCAGGTCCAGTGACCTCTACAATATTAGTAACAGCCCAAGGAACACTGACAGTTACCTTGAGCTTGAAATGTAATATTCATCCCACAATAATTCAGTAGTAGCCTGTGAAGGATAGTGTGTTTTTGACCTGAAATTCTCAAATGCTTCTCCTTTACCAGTTGTCCTAGACCACTCTAAACTGTCCCCTAGAGATGCTCTAAAAGCAGCAGAGTGCTTTCTGAAAGGCTTTCTTGTCTAGATGTCTTTCCTCTTGTAGTTTTACTAGTTTTCACCTTGTTTGTACAAATCAAATGTATCTCACTTGATTTTTGTCAACAAATTAATTAACCACCTTTCACCATCTGTTTGTTGTCTGCTTCTGTATACATGAAGATTCCATGACAGGACACTGCACAGCTGCTTCTTTGCTGTTGGTCATTTTGAATCCAAACCAGAAAATTCCAGCTAGTTCTTTCCAGTCTTAGGAATGTGATGCTTTTATGTACAGGCAGATGGTAGTCCTGTTATTACAGAAGAAGTACAGAATTTCCAAGACAATTTGGAGACCGACTAATCAGAGTCATTTTACTAGCATTAGTTTTGGAAAAGGTATCAAAAGTGATTTATAAACATTCAGAAGGTCATAGCTGAATTTCAAGGAGCATAAAACATTTTTATTTTGAAACATAGGCCACAGCAGCTGCCAACTTTTGATACAAAAATGATCATTCCTAAAACTTCATGCAGTAGATTAGAAGCATAAATTACTTTCTTCTCTATTCAAATTCACATTTAACTTTGTTACATTGACCTGTCTGATAATATTCAAAGTTCTCCCTTCAGTGTTGATTCTTCATTTTAACATTTTATTTACCAATAACTGTTGTATAGATTTAAAAAATACATAAATTTTGGGATTTATAACACTTTTGTATCAATTTATTCCCTTATTAAAACATATAAGAAATCTTGAAACTACAAGCAGTCCCAAATAAACTTGGAAAAGTTTTCATCCTCTACTCTTCCAATACTTTTTTTCCACTATGAATATTATAATTTTTTCTCCAAGATTTCCTTGCAAATGGAGAAAATTATTTACAGTTAAATCTATCGAAATTACTCTGCACCAACAGAGCCTTGTAATAAGGGCATTAACAGGCACTTCTGCTTACCAACAAGAGCAATATCCATTGCCTTCCTTGGCTGCTCTTTCTGCAGCCCTACAGGGAAAAAGATTTTCAGGGGAAGTCTATGGATTGTTTAAAGTGGTAAAGGGACCATCTAGTCTGTGTCTGATTACAAAACAAAAGAAAAAAATTACGTATTCTAATTGTGACATTTACATTAAATATCCTATCAAATCTGTTGCTCTTATATAACCACTGAGGTGATTACTACCACCGACTTTTCATTGTTTGAATCACAATATAGAAACGACTTGATAACATGCAACTACTGTAAATATTGAATTTGTCCCAGCCTCTTCGATAGTTTAAATTCCATAGAATCATAGAATGGTTTGGACTGGAAGAGACTTCAGAGATCATCTAGTTCCAATTCCCCGTGCCACGGGCAAGGTTGCCAACCACTAGATCAGGCTGCCCAGGAACCCATCAAATCTGGCCTTGAAAACTTCAAGGGATGGGACATTCACAGCTTCTCTGGGAAGCCTGTTCCAGTGCCTCACCTCTCTCTAAGTGGAGAACTTCTTCCTAACATCTAACCTAAAATTCCCCTCTTTCAGTTTAAATCCATTTCTCCTTGTCTTATCACTGTCTACCTGTGTAAAAATTATTGTGCTGATGGTATCAGAAGCATTACCATAATCATATGGTATCATAATCATAATCATAATCTCCTGTTTATAACCAAGCTACGAGGTAACTTGGTGATCTGTTCTTACTTTCTATCACTTTTCTATCTCTTCTCTTGAAGATGCTACAATTGGGAATGAATCTATTGTAAAATAGTGATATTTACTTGTCAGAGACTTCACTGTTTTGTCCTACTCTCTTTGTCCCTCTAATGAGGAAACAGATAAAAAAGGTATTTCATAGAAGTAAATAATCCATCACTTTTCTTTTTGGTACAGTCTTTTCCTATATTCTCTGGTGCATTAGAATTTAATCTCTGGAAGGAGCTTTATGCTAGTATTTGTCTGCAAAGTGTCTACACTATTGTTCTTTTCTTTGTTTGTTTTGTTTTAATTACTCATAAAATAATGTAAAGAAAGGTACCTAAGACTCTTCTCTATTACCTGTTGGGTAAGTGTGACCCAGTCCTCTTTCCTCTTAGCTGCTGCTGATACATAAGGATTCCTTCCATCTATCCCTTCACAAACAAACGAGCCAGTATGTTTGAATTTGTTGCTGAGATATTATTGGCTACATGGTCTACGTAAAAGTATTCTTGTGCACTCTCTTATAGTTAATAATGTTTTTGCTTAAATTCTCCCTTGAGAATAAGTGATTTAACCCCCAAGCTACCTAGAACCTTGTGAATTATGCTCACGCCTCACTTTTTGATTATGGTAATGCTTCTGATACCATCAGCACAATAATTAATAGTAGGTTTTGTCAATTTTCTGCTTGACAAAATCCTCCTCGAGCCTTACCTACATCTTACCACATCACACAGGATTACATTCTTTCCCTTCTCCTTTTAATGTTCTTTCACTTTACTTGTTTGTATGTGAACATCTTGAGTTTAATTTTAAATGGTGCTTATTTCCTTCATCTGCAAGCAAAAGAAAAAGATTTTGGGGGACTCCAAGGCTTTCGCTTACTCATTTTCAGTGTTTAGTAATGTTTTACCAGCAAATCCTTCCCAAAATAAAATAAGGAAACCCTGAAACAGTTTGTTTTTTAGCTGCATCTTGAAACAGCCAGTGCACAATAGGTTAAACAAAGCTATTGACAATTTCAATTTACAGCCAGCAGTAGAGAAAATTTTAATAGAGAAAAACAGGAAATATCCACAGCAAGACCCCCATTATCTAACAAATTATTTGCTTTCAAAATATATTAAAATCATGCAGATCCTTGCAGGACTGTCTGTAGCACAGCACTTACCTGCCTCCTGGCAACACAGTTACAAAGGTGAAGTATGTCTCATTCCACTTGTGATATTATAATGAGATGTGAGCCTACATTAAAGAGTAACATGTTTGTTTTCTGAGTGAAATTCCCCAGGTATTCCAGGATGCCAGGCAGCCTTTCTATCTGCCTGCTCTATTGTTAGCATGTTTCATAAATCTAACTCAAATGCAGCTGAATCTTTTCCATTGCAAAGCATCAGGTTTTGAAGCTAGGCAGTCATCACATACATAAAATGGTTAATTACGTTGTGGCTTTCAAAGGCAATCTTAGTTTAAATGATTTGCTGTTCTGTGAGGAAAGGGTCACCTATGCACCATAACTACAAAGGGAAGAAGGCATTTCTGCTGTCTGTTCTGTCTCCATTTTGAGTTCAGGCTGCCTGCTGATTATTCTGCATTCACTTCTCTAAAAAGCTTATTAATGTGGTCTAGAGGGAGACTGTCAGAAATGGCAGAGTGAATCAAGGGATTTTCCTTCAACATCCAAATGACATGCTGCAGCAAGAGAATTAAACAGATGACTAACCAGTGCCCTTTTGTCTGCAGATGAAGATGGGATTGCCAACTTGTAAACCAGAGACTGACATTTGGGTGGATTAAATTGTCCTGTTATTGTACTGCTAGTTTCTAATCACTGGTGCTTTCTTGATCTCAAGTGCCTCAGCTGAAAGCCTTCTCAGTTCTCTAAGAATTGTTTGCTGATACCCTCAGCAGAGCTTTTGCTGTAAACATTTATCCATAAAGAAGTACCGCTCTGATGCTGACTGAGGAGAGTAGTTGGCTTCTAGGTATTTAATTAAAACATTAAGCAGAAAAAGCTTTAGTGTCAACATTCGCAAGTGCTTTGCTATAGCTGTGTGTTCTTATAATTGAGTTTTCCTGCAAATGCTTTTTTTCCTCTTTCCTTCTCTAAGAGCTGGAATAGCTTGAGGTTCTCTTTGCCTCATGCTGTTAGTTGTGGCTTTGAGACTGTGCCCCATGCTGTCATCCTCTGGATTCTTTCAATCTCGTTGTTAGCTTTAATTTCTAAAATCAAGATTGGATAGCAACAAGGGGCTCTAATGAAGAGTGGAAAGAAAAAAAGTCATTTGTTAAACTGCATTAAGAATTCCTATTTGCAGCAGCACATAATGTGGTCAGGCTGATTTGTTCTGATTTTGTAAGCTGTCAGATGCTTTTTACCTTGCAATTAATATTAACAGGAAGAATACACTGTTCAGGAACCAAAGGTACAATGACACCTATAGAAGTTCTGTCCAGGTATCCATTTGCCATGACTTGGATGTTTTGCCATTTAGAAAAACAGAGACTGCACCTTCCCATGAACACTGTCATTAGTATTTGCATTTAGAAAATACTGTGCTCACACAGTTATTTGTTGTCAGTTAGTTCATCAAGTTTCTACTCATAAGAATACTGCTTTGTTTAAATTAAACAAGTAAATAGACAAAAAAAAAAAAAAAAAAAAAAACAGTCTTCAATCTTCCAGCTAGGAACTAATAGCAAAGTACAAAGTAATACCCTTTCACAACACTTTTCTGAATTAGATCTGTAGAGAACATGCTTTTCTTCCAGCACTCTGGGAAATCTCACTTCTACTACCTCAAATGGTCCATGCACTTTACATCTTCAGTGTAATGAGTTAAATAAGAAGTTGTTGTCCCTGAAGAAAGCAGGGAGGTGAAGATTTAACATAACATCTTAAGTCACAGAGACAACTTTTCTAAGACCATAAGCCATTGTTTACAGATTGTCCCTGGTATTCTGCATACAGATGTACAGAATCTGGAGGTTACCTAAATGAAAGAAGACTTGTTAAGAAACATACCGAGATCTCTACTTCTGTAGTTATTCTTGCTTTATACTTTAATCCTCACTTACCTACCTCTGACAAACAGAAGTTAGAAGGGACAGTTTCAATAGAGCATACTTTAATATAGTCGGCTACCTGTTCACAGCCACTTTACAATTAATATACTTAGCACATCTCAATTAGAAAGGAAATCCACATTTAGGCTGGTACAAAGCTTCCAGCTGTGTGCTGTGTTGCTGGAGCTCTGGGTTTCTGGAGCCCTGGCCTTGCCTCCATCACTGCCTGTGGTGCATTGCAGCTGGCAGTGCAGCTTCCTTGCTGCTGCTGGCTGATTTCCCCTCACTATTCCTTACATCAGGAGGCAAAGAGTGTTTGCAGTTCTTTACAAAGTATTTACAAAAAGCCCTGGAACCCAGAGTATCTATCTATTAAGCAACACAGTTCTGCTGTATAGACATAGCATGAATTAGCGTGACACAGCTGCAGCATCCAAACTCAATTCCCTGTGACCCTGAGCACTTTGCCATTTTGCAGCAGTGATAGATATATAGAAAAATACAAGAGCAGCAATAACAGTGTTACCCTCTCCTATGCTAGGAGGTCATCCCATTATGATGTATGCTCACAATACTTACAATTCAAAATCAATAGAAGTAAATCATTTCTTCTTGTTACTGTATTTACTGTGGGAATAACCATACAGTTTCACCAATATCCCAAGCCTTTAGTAGTTTGATTTGCATTACTACAAACAACGTTGCAGATACTTTTTGAATCTGTTAAATAAGCTTTTGAAGTGCTATTAGAAGATGAAACAGTCACATAAACAACTTAAACAAGAGCTACTACTACTGTTTCGTTTTGTAAAAAAGGAAATGATGTCAGTACTAGAATATCTTGAGAGAAAAACCTCTGAAACCTTTGAAAATGCTTCTTTAGAAGGTGGAAATAACCAGTAAATAAATAAATAAATAACAACATTTAAAAGAGAGAAAAACTCAATAGAATCAGTTTAGTTGCAAGTATATTAATTCTATTCAACTAATTTTTTCTCCTCTCTTTATACATGCACACACACACAGACGTACGTTGTATTTTCAGCAAAACACATATCCTTTTATGTACCAAGTTATGAGCTAGCTTATTAAGATTGGAATGCCTGAATAAGCATTTACTTCTCCCTTCCCCCATTTTTCAAGATCTGCATTTTCTTTCGAAGATCTGCAAGAAGAAGAAAAAAGAAAACTTGCTGAAAATTGTTATTTTTCTTTCTTATTTTTGCTATTATTAACTTTTATTTTTAATAAAAGAAATATTAATCTACCAAAATATTATTCCATTTGAAAATTTCTCCTGAAGAAAATTCTGAGCAAAAATATTTTATAATAATAAACAAAAATAAAAAAGTGATATTGATTTTGTAATTTAAGTGTTGGAAATAATTAGGAGAGACAATACAATACACATTCATACAATTATTTTTAAAAAATTATATATTAAAAAAGAAAGTGATTTGTGATTTGATGAAAAGTTATGAACTTACATTAGTAAGTAAATTAATTTCATTTAGATATATTGTTTTGATTGTCATTAAAAGGCCCTGACTAAACAGTGGAAAATATTTTAAAATGTGTTAATAAAAATGGATTTTATCTCTTTAAAACTTGCATGATCAAGCTGGGGAAGTCATTAATATACAGCTGTAACCCTAAGAGTGTAGACTTGAAAGAACTGTTTATTTTCTGCCTTGCAGCTGTGTGTAAAACCCACTGAGAGAAACTTGTTACCAATTACTGGTTTAGAGGCTTCAAGTAAAGACAGCAGGTACCAAGAGAGTAAAACAGTCTAGCTCACAAATAACTATAAAACACTGAAATTCCTTAAGAGCAGCTGTTGAAGGAAAGGAGAGGAAATATAACTGGAAGGGAGGAAAGGAGGAAGGGAGGAAGGAGAAAGAGAAGGAGAAGGAAAAGGAGAAGGAGAAAAAGGAGTTAACTGAGATGGAGAAGGAAGGTTTTGCTTCCATTTACGAACATCAGATCAATAACTGAAATCCAAAAAAACAATGCAATTCAAATAATGTCCCAGTACTTCTAATAAGCAATTGGAAAGTCACTTCCATACAACATAATGTCTCTGAAGAATATATTTCAAAAGGAAAGAACATTTAAAGAGTATGAGAGAAATTACTAACATGAACTATTGCAAAGAAAAAATACAATTCTGACTTGGAAGAGACTTTATCAACCAGTGAAATTAACATGATTACGTTAACTGAGGGAAAAAAAAAAAAGTGAAATGTTTTAGGTTACACCAAAAAAAGTGGATTATTAAATGAGAAACAACTGATAATCCTGAGGTGAATAAGATAAATGAGCAAAGTGAGAAAAACTCAGAAAAGTCATGTACATGTAGCAGTATAGAGGTAGTCTGATATGCTCTACAGCAGCTGTGTCCAACCCATGGCCCACAGGCTGCATGCAGCCCTGGACAGCTAGTAATGCTGCCCCACAATACCTTAAGCTTTTAACATTATCATGTGATTTTTAGCATTGTTTTTTCATGGTTCAATTGTGTATAGTTCAACTGCAGACTGCATTGGCAACAATGGAACACTGTGGATAGGAAAGTGCAACACAGTGTTAACTCCACTTCTCTCACCCACCGCACACTCTCAGTTGAATCAGAATTCTATATTACACATTACATGTGCTTGTGCCACCTGGTGAGCAAAACACTGTGACTGCCAATAACAATATTTCAGCCTACCTACACTTGTGTGTCTGCAAAGACCTGGTTTTTTGTTATTAAGCAGACATGTAGGTTTTCTTATTTCGTTATGAAACTTGAGCTCGTGTTATTTCACAAAATAAGTCAACATGTTTAGTGTGGAAGAAATATCCAGAACACTCATGCAGTGCTGACAAATTTTTTCAAAAGAAAACAACACCCAAAAAAAGAAAAAAGAAAAAAGAAAAAAGAAAAATCATGGATGAAGGAAGAGTGTTAAACAATATATGGACAGATATTGACAGATTTGTCAAAACAAATAATAATGTGGTATGTTTAATTTTTAAGGAAATCATGTCATTTTTCAAAGATTACAATTTGAAAAGACACTGTATGAAAAAAAACATGCTGTTAATTTCAGAGCTTATTAAGGAATGTTTTGCAAAGACAAAATAGAGGAACTGAAAAACGTGTCATCTTTACAATTTTTTTTTTAAATGTTACTGAGTTGTAACTCAGTAACATGGACACTGAGTTGTAACTCAGTAACATGGACTCTATTATAAAAGCTAGTTATGTGGTAGCAAAACTGATTGCAAAAAAAATCAAAACCACATACTGATGGTAAGTTTATTAAGCAGTGTATGGAAAGCACGTCGGATATAACTAGTCCTGATGAAAAACAGATTTTTCTAAAATCATTTTTAAAATCATCAAAATACAGCTCACGTGAATTGAAGATATAGGAAAATCTACTGAAATAAATTTGGACAGTATAGGTACTAATTTCAAATTTCATTCTTCGGTGATAGATGAAAGTACAGATGCTACAGATATGGATCAACTTGCCATTATTATTAATGATAACAAAGATAATGCCACCCAAGAAATGGCCTTTTGGGTGCTTTTTAAAGGCACTATTACATCTCTTGATTTGTATGAAGCAGTAAAAATTACATTAAAGCTATTTTATTTAACCTTTGTCACCATATCTGGTATAGATACTGATGGCAATGTGGTGATGGTTGGTAAAAAAGTAAAAAAAGGTAAAAAAGTAAAAAAGGGTTTATAAAATTAATAGAATATGATGAAATTGCCACCAGCAACTCACATTTGTTGAAGTATCCCTGCAACATACAACAAGAAAAATTATGAATGAAAACTTTAGCAATAGATAACATAATGCAAATCATCATCAAAGCTGTGAATTTCACATAGTCCAAGGGACTGAAGCATCACCAGTTCCAGGAGTTCCTTGAAAGTATGAATGTTGATTATGGGGACATTGTTTACTTTTTTGAAGTAGGGTAACTAATCTGGGGTAAAATGCAAAAAATGTTTTATGACCAGAAAGTCTTCATAAAATCCACAGATTTGGTTAGTTTTACGGATAGTACCCTCACCAAAAAAAAAACAAGAGTGATAATTTCTCTAACCATTTGAATTTGATTCACAAAGGAACCTCAAACTTCTTCATATTTTGGTCTACTTCTTCCTTTCTTCTCCCTCTCTCATTTATGGATGACTGACAGTTTCATATAATCCTTGCATTCAGAGCAAGCAAAAGCAAGATATTGTGCTCGAAACTGGTACAAAAGAGAAAAATGTGGGCATTTTCTCTTCTCTTTTACATCCTCACGTTGACAGGATGAAGTCCAGCTGCTTGTGCATTATGTTTCTAAAGCAGTTTTCATCAGAGGAGCTCAAAGTGCTGAACAAATATAAGCCCTATAAAACCGCATGGAAAAGAAGGCTTTCTGTGGTATTTCTGCCCAAACCAAATTCAGAAAGGGAAAGAAGTTTGAAGATAACATCTAGTTCAGAGAGATATTAAGCATGAAGTGAAAAAAAAACAGAATCAGTTAAAAAATTAAGCTTCTAGATCAGGTTGCCCAGGGCCCCATCCAATCTGGCTTTGGATGCCTTTAGGGATGGGGCATCCAAGACTTCTCTGGACAACCTTTACCAGTGCTTCACCACCTTCTGAGTAAAGAATTTCTGCGTAATGTCTAATCTAAACCTCCCCTCTTTTAGTTTAAAGCCATTCCTCTTTTCCTATCACTATACCAGACTGTAAAAAGTTGGTCTCCTGCTCACCTTAAGTACTGGAAGGCTGCAATGAGGTATCTCCAGAGCCTTCTCTTCTCCAAACTAAAACAGTTACACATTTCATTCTTTATTACACTGTGTAAGAAAACATCTTGAAACGGAAGAATGATCCACAAAACCTGAACACTGAGCATTAAACTTACTAGAGGAGACAATAACACTTTCTTATCATCATTCAAAAAGGGGGCAGTCTTGCTATTACTTGCCTACAAACTAGCTGTTGTTGGAATAATCTTTCATAAGTGTCCACGGGGTTTTCTAATCTCAGTTTTAACTTCCTAATCCCTGGGCATCCATACTATCCATGGGTTTGTATAGACTGAAAAGTCTCAGAAGTATCATCAGTGTCAAGGCAAAAGAGACAACTATGAGAGGATTATTACTCCACTCAGTCACTGTCACAATCCCAATAATACCAGACAATTCAAGAAAGATATACAAGGACTATTATATTAAAGCAGAATGCTGAAACAAGAGCTCTGGACAAGACTTGAAACCACAGACAGTTTCTAAAATCATATGCCTACTGAAGTCAGCAGGTAGATACTCCCAGTAAGAACTGGCTTGAGAAACAGAAGAAAAATCCTCCTTTTGGATTTAGTGGGTTTTGTCATGACCATGAAAAATAAATGTGATAAACTGCCAAGCGTTTGTGTTTCTTCTACTAAAGAGCACTTTAAAATTTTTGTCTTGTAGAGTCTTTCTTTGCTTTTTGTAGCTCATAAGTAAAAACTGTAAGTTATTTTTGCATATAAAACACTGATAGAAAAAAATAGGCAAATACAGATTAGAAAATGAAAGTTCTCACTGCATGTGCTATTTAAATATGGATCACTCATTACAGTTTATCATTAGCACACATATGTAGCCTTTACATGAGCTACTTACTACTCACGTGACAGAAGGATTTCTGATTATACAAAGAAATGATTGTGAGAGTAACAGAATTATTTCCAGATTTAAAGGAGCTTTGTAAAGATGGCTGTTGCTTACCCTAAATGCTTTTTATGTGTTTTCCTTTAAGGTGCAAATTGTGACTGCATTGGTTTTAAAGGCTTGCTAAAAGGATATTCCAGTGTGTACTTGAAAGAGGCTGCTTAAATGTTTAATGACGTTAGCTCTTTACAAACGGCATTCATTTCCTGTATATGCAAATTTTCTTAATGTGAAAACCCCATAACAGGTAGAATGTAGAAAGTTAATGAAGCCATGTAATTACTATCACTATAGTGACTGCAGTCCCCAGAGAACAATAATGTGATAAAATACATGGGTTTTGACTTTCTTTGGAAACAACAGCTTATAATTTGAAAATAGATAGTAAAATATTTTCATTATCTTCCGCTGCTTTCTAAAGCAAATGGCAGGTAAAAATAGATTATGCTTTTATTAACTTCAAAAAAGGGAGATAATGCAATTAGCTAACATTTAATTGTCTTCCATTTTCCATGGCTGGCATTGTTCTGGGTTTAAACTCTTCTTTCAGCCATGGTGTAAAGCCAAATTCAAACCAATTCAAACTGAAAATCTTTCTTTCTAGGAATAGAAAAGTACATATTGAAAATGACCACTTATCACTTTGAAGTATGTAAAAAAGAACTCAAAATATAGTTAGAAACTCTGAATGCCTTTTGAAGGGAAGATTTTAAAGGACCTTTTTCTGAATTTCATTGCAAACTTCTAATATGTCTTGCAAGTAGTAGGGAAAAAGTCATAAAGAAGTGTTTAATTGGTATATTTACTGGCTATTTTTATTTATTTACCTATTTATTTACTTATTTTCTTACTACCATGAGCACTATGAAGAGAAGAACAAAGACTTAGAAGAGCTCTCTCCACCAGCAGCACACTGTCTGGGACAAGTCCTGCAGCATCAGAAGTCAGATTTCTGATTACTCAGAGAAAATTGGAGCTGAATCACAGAGAGATTTTCTGGCCCTTCACTCCCTATCCAAGAGAAGCACCTATGTGAGGAGTCTGAAATCTCTGTAGGATAAGAAAATAGAAAAATAAATAGATAACACAAATTGTCTTCTGGAAATACAGAATCAGAAATTTCCTATAAAGGTTTCTTTTTCTTCCCTTTTAATGGACCTTAAGCACTTCAGGTAATGACCAAGGTTTTCTTCAATCCTAACTGATATCTTTACCTTCCTTTCACAACTTACCAATCTCAAAGCCGTGGAGATATCATGTCATTTTACTGTCTTAATTCATTTTTGGTTTTCTAGCATTCTTGAATCTCAGAATGGAAATTTTATGATATTTTGCTATCATAGAAGATGTATTTTTAAAGGGAAAGGATGCTTTATTCCACTGCAGTGTAGTGAACCCTTTCTTAAGTGATGAAATGTTGTCTTAAACAAAATTTCTCATCATCAAAGCATTATTACAGATTCCACAACAATATTCTCATTTCCCACAATACAATTTTGTGCCAAGTAATACAGAAGTTCCCCTGTGTGGTGTGTGCCCTTTCTTCTTTACTTCATGTACAGCTTGCCCACTGTTTAAAGAGCTCTAATAAAAAATATTTTATTCTATCATCAACAGATGCGCTCTGTTTTGCTGACCCTAACATCTAAAACTGTAATGCCAAGCAAGCTGTAATAGACTGACTCAAAGTAAGCAAGCAGCTATAAATTAAATCGGTAACTATCAGCTGAGGCTCTCATGTACCATGTTAAGTCAGCAGTAGCAGTTCATGTAAGAAAGGTCCTGCCTGACTAACTTCATCTCCTTCTATGACCAGGTGACCCACCTGGAAAATCAGGGAAAGGCTGTTTACGTAGACTTTCACAAGACTAGATTTCAGCAAAGCTTTTAACATTGTCTTCCATGGTATTCTGGAGAAACTGGCAGTCCATGGCTTGGACAGGCACATTCTTTGCTGGGTAAAATACTGTTTGGGTGAGTGTGCCCAGGGAGTGGTGGTGAATGTAGTTAAATCCAGCTGGTGACTGATCATGAGTGATTTTCCCTAGGATAATGGGGCCCATCCTGTTCAATATCTTTACTGATGATGTGGATTAGGGAACTGAGTGAACCTTCAGTAAGCTTGCAGTTGACACAAAGCTGGAAGGAAGTGTCAATCTTGAGGGTAGGAATGTCCTATAGAGAGACTTGTCAGGCTGGATCGATAGATTGAGGCCAATGGGATGAAGTTTAACAAGATCAAGTGCTGGGTCCAGCACTTCAGTCAAAACAACCCCATGCAACGCTACAGGCTTGGGGCAGAGTGGCTGGCATGCTGAGTGGAGGATCTGAGAGTGTTTGTTGACACTCGGCCAAACATGAGCCAGCAATATGCCCAGGTGGCCAAGAAAACCACCAGTATCCTGGCTTGTATCAGAAATAGTGTTGCCAGAAGAAGCAAGGAGGTAAGGGTATACGCAGCTCTGGTGAGGCCACACCTTGAGTACTATGTTCAGTTTGGGGCCTCTCACTACAAGAAAGAGACCCATAGAGGACCTGGAGCCTATCCAGAAAATATGGTAAAGGGTCTGGCGCACTAGCTCTATGGGGAGCACCTGAGGGAACTGGGGAGACCTTATCACTCTCTACAACTACCTGAAAGGAGGTTGTAGTGAGGTGAAGGTTGGCCACTTCTTCCAAGTGACTAATGATAGAAGAGGGAATGACCTCAAGTTGTGCCTGGGAAAGATCAGGTTGGATATTTGGGAGAATTACTTCTCAGAAAGAGTGATTAGACATTGGGATAGGTTGCCCAGGGAAGTGGTGGAGTCACCATTTCTAGAGGTGTTTAAGAAAAGGGTAGATGTAGTTCTTAGGGACATAGTTTAGTGGGCAGTATTGATAGTAGGTGGAAGGTTGGACTAGATGATTTTAGAGGTCTTTTCCGACATTAATGATTCTATGATCCTATGTAGTATTACCAGTGGCAGTAACAGAAATTGCAGCTTGATATAACATGGTCAAACCATCTTAATGATGAGGCTACAAATATTGAGTATTAGCAGCCTGAGATTTTTCCAAGAAGGTCAAATCTGACACCCGTTAAATCAAGTGCTGCTCTGTGCATCTCAGCTGGATATGGGCTGAGCTCCACAAAATGTTCTGGATGCACAGCCTGCAGACCTGTACTAATGGGAAGTGTACCACGGCTACAATCCAGACTGAAAGGGCAGGTTTTGTTCCTTACACACCTCAAACCAGCCTTGAAGGAGACACTGTTATTTAGCTCTGTCCTTGCCCATTAATGGGAACAGGATATGTACAGGTTATGCATGAGGAGCCTGAAAGTGTTTCTTGTTCTACAGCAATGGAAATTGGACAGCTAATTTCCTGAAGTGCTGTGTAAAACCAGCCACAATGAGCATTTTGCAGTATATCCATTGATTGATTTTCATTTGCATAAAATGTTCACGCAATTGTTAAATACAAATAAGTCAGTTAAACTCCCTGTCAATTCCTGAGCATTTCACACTGAAGAAAAGAACTGTATTTCTTAGATAAATTAATTGTTGTGAATTCATCCACCTTAATTTATCACTCACCTCATTGTGAGGACTAATTAATGTCAGTAAAGCAATTATAAAGATGAAAATTGCTGTAAGTATTTAGAAAATATACATATTTGTTCTGAACAGAATGGGAACCATACCAAAACATTTCTCATGTCATCTCAGAAATGCTCTACGCTTATATTTATTCCAGGTCTCATGCTCTAAAATGCTCTAAAAAGCATGACTAGTTTTTTCCACAGGTAGAGGATAGATTCCTAATGGCACTGTTGTGTCAGGATTTCAGTGGTATTCAGAATCCTAAATGTCATGCTTCTGTTTAAAAGCATTGGAAGATTCAGACAGTTTCTAAGTTTGATACACAAATGTAACCTGTTACATTCAACTAAAGGAAGCAAAAGCTCAATTTGATGTGAAGCATCAAGTCATGCTTTTTGAGGAAAAATTTTAGAGGGAGGACTCTAGTTTAAAATGAGCATCTATGCCCTATTTACTTGATTTCTTAATGTCATGGTTTTGTGATTTTTGGTTATTGGTATTCCACATCATAACATCATGTAGTGGATGTACCTAGTTCTCAGAAGAGAAGGACTACTACAGTCCCCACGGTACTTTTCTCCTCTGTTACCATTTCCAGCCAGAGGGAAAAGATAAAAGCTCACGGTATAAAAACTTGCAGATCACGAGACCTCGTCCCTTTTTCCGCCATCTCTCGTCTTGGCAGCACCTCGCTCTCCAGCCGTCTTATCGTCGGTAGTAGAGTAAGGCCTACCTTGATTTGGGGACATTCTCTCTCTGTATTGGATTTATCAGCTTAAATTGTAATTATATTGTATTATAGTGTGTTGTTTTGCCTTCCGATATCTTATTTAGTAAATTAGTTTGTTTCTCCTCAGATTGTTGCCGCTGTTCTTTGCTCTCAGGGCCATCTCCTTACCCTTTTCCCCATTTCCCTTTTCCTGGGACATGGGCCTGTGGGTCCTCCGTCCCATTTGTCACAGAACTGGGCTGAATGCCTGTAAACCGTTGACACCAGCNTCTTATTTAGTAAATTAGTTTGTTTCTCCTCAGATTGTTGCCGCTGTTCTTTGCTCTCAGGGCCATCTCCTTACCCTTTTCCCCTTTTCCCTTTTTCCCGGGGCGTGGACCCATGGATCCCCCGTCCCCTTCGTCACAGAACCGGGCCGAACGCCCGTAAACCGCTGACACTTAAAAACAATCATGATGGGAATTTATTTCACATTACTCTAACTAATATTCTGAATTAAATCCAGCTGGAAAACTGAAGGATACATTCTGAATAGAGGTGCGATGTTTTAAGAAATTCCATTTAGAGAATTTCTTACATTGAAACATTTTCCAGGTGTTTCTAATTTTAGAGAGAATGTTGTGTTGTTTATTTCTTCGTTTGTTGAAAGAAAAGGAGAAAAAATATGCAACATAATTTCTAGCAGTTAACAGATTGGAAACCTGAAATTGTTCATCTTAATATATTCAGAAAGTTAGTTTTACTTTGAGATTGCTTCAAATTACATTGAAGATGTTATTTCAAAAAAGTGGCTTGTTCAATGTTTAAAAAAGTTTCAAAGCTGTATGTCAGGGGAAAGTACCCTTACCAGATAACCCATGACTTCTAATGTGATTCAGATCAAGCTATACTTCAGCATCATTCCAACGTATACAAAACCATGCCTTGCACCCAGCTATGACATGTGAATACAAAGTCCCCTAAACATATCAGTGGTGTTCCCATGAATGTCAGTTGGACTTTGATTTGGATTTTCATGGTGTTTTTTTTGCTTTGTTATCTTTCATGAACATCAAAGCAGATTGCACCTCTGTATCTGGAAAAAATGGCATGCTTCATTGATACATAAATATATTAGTATTATGACATTATGTTAAAATGGGAAAGGATTGTTAGGAGAAGAGAAATAAATGTTTAATTTCAGATTTGCAACAATGCACATATGTCTCTCTATGGCAAGAGATAAAACAAATAACCATACATTTGAAACATATTTTAATTATATTTTGAGATAATAGACACGTTAACTCCTTCAGCCCCTCTAGAGAGATCTGCATGCAGCTTGGATTCCATTTTGGAGATAGCCACCAAATATTAGGCACTACCAAACTTTTAGGAGATTATTTCTTGGATCTGAACGTTAATCTCAAATCTGTAAGGGACACTCGGTGCAGAAGTGTGAAAATCAGGAAAAAAAAGTCAAGAGCAATGAAGACAAAATGGTTTCTGTCTAAATGCCAAACCATCTGTGAACTTTTTCTTTCAGCTCTATGGGTAATTAGTGTAGTACTTACATTTGTAGTTATATGAAGCTTATACATCTCATGGTAAGAATCCTATAAAAAAGAAATATAACAAAATTTGACATTCATCATAGGGCGCTTTTTGGTCAATAGTCAAAAATACGTGGTTAATTCCAACTGATTATTATTTTAAAATATAATTTGTGGAATCGAAACTCTGTACACATCGTAATTCCCCAATTTCACACTGATATAACACTGAATGGAAGGCAAAGTTAGTTTGCAGCATCATCACACAGTGTGTAGTGCTGTCTGAAGCTATTGGGTAGGAATGAAACTACAAACTTCCCCAAAACAGGCAGGTATTAATAAATACCTTCAGTCTTTTGCTAATTCCATACAACATACAGAACAGTTCTGGTCTCATATATACTGTGAGCAAAAGCAAAATGCACTTTGAAAAGTAACACGTCGTCATCTAAAAGACAGTTAACACCCAGTGATTTTTCCATGTGGTATTAGGGCTTCCTTGTCTGAATATTTAAAATTTGTTTGTTTTTATTTTGTTTGCTCGTTTTTTCTTTTTTAACCAAATATATATATGAGGCATGACAGGTCACAGGATAAGATATTCTGATTGTTAACATTCTCCTGGGATTACAGTAGGCTTATATCTCAAAATCCTTCATTTTAATTTAAATTAGGCAGTGCTAAGCAGTGGCCAGGAAAGTTTATTGTTAGCAGAGATATATTTTTGTTATTGCCTTCTGTGTCCTTGAGCAGATCACTTAACTTCCTTACTATTCTAGTTTAACCCAACAGGCAGTTAAGCACAGTCATTTGCTCACTCTCCACTTCCAGTTGGATATGGGAGAGAACAGGGAAAAAACCAAAGTAGACATCACTGGTGAGTTGAAAACTATTTAATAAGACAGAAAAGGAAGAGAAGGAAATATTAGTAATGATAATTGTAATGGTTGTAAATATATACATATGTATATAAAAAACAAATGATGCACAACACAGTTTTCCACCATCCACTAACTGATGCCCATCCATTTCCTGAGTGGAGGCTGCACCCAGGCCAACTCCACACAATTTTAAAGTTTTTTCAAATGATGTCATATGGTAATATCTCTTTGGAAATTTTTGATCAGCTGTTCTGGTTCTGTCTTCTTGCAGCCTCTTGTGTTCTTGAGTTTTAGATTTTGATCATGTAAAATTGTATTTTTAATAGCTTGAATTACATATTTGATAATCAGAATTATCACAATTTTGCAATTCTAGGTGAAAGGATTTGCTTTTATTTCTTAATTAGTATTTTATTTCTTAATTAGTCCTGAAAATATTCTGTTGTGCTCTTAAAATAAAAGCAATAACAGAGCTGCCAAAAAACTACATAAATATATACGTCATTAGATGAATAAATATTTGGAAGATTAAAATTACATTAAGATTCCATAACAATAAACTATTTAACAATATGCTGAGCTAGTTCTGATTTGTGGATTTTGATCCGGCTGCAACGGTCTGTGATAATAAAATGCATAACAATGTTGCAGCTCTGCCTGTACAAGTACTCCTGTACATTAGATATACCCTGGTGTGAACAAATTAGGAAGAGCAAAGGACAACAAAATATACTATGCTGATAATCTTCTAGAAGATTGCAGTTATATATTAAATGTAACATGAAACTTCAGAAATGTTCGGAGCAGAGAGTGTAAACTTTCACAGCATGATTTAATAAAACTGCAGTATATGAATATACAAAACACTGGAAGAGTCATTACTTTCATTAACAATATTACAGTGAATAAATTAACCTAAAACAATAAAACCTTAGCAGCAGATATATGCAAGTCATTTACATTGTGTAGTAGACTCATTTGGTGTAGGAAAGAATGAATATGTTATGGTAGAGGTTTCATTAGCACTTGCATTTCAATTGACTTAGAAATGCACCATAATACAAAAGCAGTAAATATCATCCATAAACAAGAATACTGTAAAAGGCTTTTTTTTTTTTTTTTGAACAAGATGTTCGGTGCCATTACACTTTAATAGCCATCTTGCACTTTCAGTTTTAAATAAGCTAAAAAAACCCACAGTGTTGTCATCAGTGAAATCAGTGTTTGTATTTTACATGACTATATTACATAACTGCGTTAACTCAATGAATGTGTTGTCATTTGATGAGACAAGATTCTGGGAAAGCAGACTTTATCACATTCTGTTTAAGTCACATTGAACTACCTATTCTAACCAAACTTTGCCCTCATTTGCAGAGAATTTTCCACAGTCTAGTTAAAGTAACCCACTGAGTCAAACTGTTTGCAAACACTGTTATATATTTACATCAAGTAGTGCTTTTCATTATCAGTTTGTTATCATTTTATCTGGGGAAACAGAGAATTAGGAATCTCTTGATCTCATTTTCTACAGGATAAGAAGACTAAAAAGGTTTCTTGACCAAGGACAAAACTCTTTTGCATGCTGTCCTTTCTAGAAATAAAATTCGATATAGGCTGAGCTATCAGATTGAACTGCTTGAATCTTTTTAAGCATCAAACATTATTGAGGAACTGCATTGTGCCTGTGGCTTTTGCTTATTAGCTGTGATCTATTGCTCTATGTTTGGGCATGCCTGGCATCCTATGCATCACAACAATACATGATGAACTGTCTCTAAAAACTAAGTAGGCAAGGTACCATACCATACAAGCAAAACAGCCAACTATATCATATCTTCATGAATATATATACACATCCCATGAAGACAGTTATTTCTATGACATGTTCATGAAAATGACTAAGTTTAATGACTGTACAAGTATTTCTGCTTTTTTTATACTTAGAAAAGGCATGAAAATTGTTGTAATTGCAAGTAAAAATGGATGTCCTTTTAGCCCATAATCACAGTTGAAAAGTGACTAGTAACCATTTCTGTAGAGAAACTCTGTAAGAAAAGGGCAAGAACTGCTGTATGAGATTGTTTTTTATATACCCACCCACTTTCCAGAATTCAGAGGAGCATGTTCGTTACTACATATAACAGTCCATGTTTGCTCCTTATTTCCATTTAATCCTTTACGCATCCAAACATTCCTTGGTAAAGTTCAAAACTTAATGAAGTACTTAATGACAAGAATTCTATCAAATACCACTCCCTGTTGTGTCTTTTTTTTCAAGTTGAGTTCTAATCTATTTCATCACTCCTTATACAGAAGTCATTCAATATCTCTAATTATTCTTGTTGCACTTTTCTGTAACTTATCAAATCCAATTATATAGTTTTTGAGGGGGGATTGATTGAACTGCTATGCAACGTTCTAGATAGCTCTTCATCACTAGTTTAGTTGGGTATAAGTATTTCTTTTCCATTCTCTTTAACTTTCTTTATAAAATCTAATATGTAATTGTCTGTCTGGAGGAACAGTCCTAACACACTCTAAGATTTCTTTCTGAGTAGAAGTAAAGAAGCCAGAGTCCACCCTCATTCAAGTGCATTCAAGACTTCTCATTTTCAGGGTGACTTTTCTGTACTTTATAAGAATAAATTCATTTCCCATAATAGTAAGCAGACCTTCATGAGATCTACATCTTTCAAATGTTAGCACCGTACACTTAGACTACATTAACAACCAGTTTATCTTTATTCATTTAATTTTTTTAGATCATTTATGAATATGTTGAACACAACTGAGAGTGAACATTTCTGTTTGAGATTCCTCTAATAACTGCCTTTCTTCCAAGCAAATAAAGCTCTTATTTCCCATATTGTTTTTTAAGCATAAAAACTTTTTGCTCCATGCTTGGTTAAAATTCCCTGCTGAAAAATCTTCTTGAAAGATTCCTGAATATGTGTAAAACAAATAATATTTTATCATGTGTCTTTTGATTCTTCAAGGAATTCTAGTAGTTAATAAAATGTATTCTTCCTCTAGGAAAACCATGTAATTCTTTATCAATACATGAATCTATCTATCTATCTATATATACTGAACCTAATATTTGCTGTAGTTTCAACCAATTTGCCCATTACAAACTTCAGAATTGCTATCCTGATGTTCTCTAAATTTTCTCTTGAGACCTTTTAGTGTGCTATTATGTTTACAATCTTTATTTCTAGTACAAGGGCCGATTCAGAACATAAATCATAAACCACAACTCTTATTTTTGCTGTTAAATACTGTGATTCCTCAATAATTTTGGGGCTAAAATATCTAGTCATGGGGATATTAACGTTCATTGCATCAGTTCTTTCTAAAACTTCATATGCTGGCAGCACAAGCTGCAATAGTCCATCTGTCCTATCCCCCTTGGAGAATAAGGTCTAGAATGTCGTAAGCTCATCTGCAATGAACACTGAGTCAAATAATTCATTCTGATTTTCTGTAGTGTCCTCATCCTCCTTGAGAATGCATTTTAGATCCCGATCTGTATATAGGAGCTACCAATTCTCTGTCAGGCTGACAGATTTTTACTGTGTTTGAAAAGTTTTAAGGAAGTTGCTTTTCAAAACATTTTTGCTTCAACTTCTTATTGTTTACATCTATTTTTTATGCCACTATTTCTGTTTTTACATACTATAATCTCATACATTTTCTCTAATCCATCATGGCTTTGAAACTCTCTCTCTCTTTCTCTCTCTCTCTCTCTCTCTCTCTCCCCCTCTCCTTGTCTTTCCCCTTCTCCCTCCCTGTGCCTTTGTTACTAAAACAGAATAATTACTATGATCTTAAATGGTACTACAAGATGCATATACTCTTTTTTTGGTTTATTTTTTTAGCTTTTTTTGTTTTATCTTTTTTTCCAAAATATCACGTGACCTGAACTCCAGGAAAAAGGGACCATATCAAAATCACTTCAAATACTTGTCATTTGTTTCAGTGAAGAGCTGTGACGCGTTGAGGTCTTATTTAGCACTGTACATGATTCTGCATGATAAGAATCTTTCCCATAGCATTAAGCAACTGCTAATTATGAGCATTTCAGTATAACACTAAAAAGCTATATTGCAGAGTATTGTACCTTAGTTACATTTTTGTAAGTTCTTGTTACCTTTTCTAAGGGGTTATCTTCAGCTATTCATAGAAATATCACTCCTTTCCAAGCAAAAAGCAGTTAACTTTAACTACTGTCTTCGAGATAATCATTTGCCAGGATTAAGCATGATTGAGGAACAATATACACATTTCTTATTACAGAAAAGATAGAAACATCAAATTTGTCATGGAGATACAGCTTTGACTTTTACTAGTCTGGTGAAAATGGCTCTACTTTATCAAAGTTACTGGTCTTTTAAAAAATAACCTACAGCATGGATTTGCAATTAGCAGCCTGGCAGTGCTTGACTACTAACACACAGGTATGCCTAACAGAAAGAAGTATGTACAGTATATGATACCGTGTTTTCCATGAAAAAAAAAAATGCTGTGGAGAAAGGATACGTTTGTCTGTGCTGAGTGAAAAAGACAAGATTGGTGAAGGAATTTTTTTCCCTGTGTTTAATAAAGGAAATTTGCAGTGTGTGGAGTCACATGCAAATACAGTCATGAAGACAACAAAAGATTTTAGTATTTCGCATCTGGGCCTAACGAAGACTCTGCTAGCTTTCTTAAGCTCAGAAATTATTTTAATTACCACCTTTGACACCACAGGTTGTAGTTTAAGCATAAGTCTACAGTTATGTCTTCTGGGAGATCATCACTGTGCGTTTGTGTTTTTTTTTTTAACATGAGATGTTTAGAATGTATTAGTAAGATAGTATCATTGAGGGAGAGTTTTTGATAGTCTTCTGTTTCACCTCACATACCAGCACATGTAATGTTACAGCTCCAGGTGATCAGACTTTTTTCTATCTCTATCACTTTCTAGCAGTGTTTAAATAAATTATTTTTTTAAAAATGAACATATTTCAAACCTATGATTTTCTAGGACTAGGGTTCTATAACTCAGAATACTTTTAAAATTTTAAACATATATAAGCATTCTTCAGTATGCTATACTGTATAATATACAAAAGCGTAGAGTGAACGAATGCTAACCACATCCTTTATGCCAACGGCTAGGAAAGATCTGACAGTATGATGTCAGTCCCAGATATCACATAAGCATCTAGTCATATATTCTCTGCATTACTGTGTGTACTGAGAATACTCCCATTAAAAAGAAAGTACAGAAAAGTACAAATTCTGATAGAGGTATGGATAAAGATATTGAGCCTACAAATCATTCATACTGAAACCAAGCACCACCCTAGAGATAATAGAAAAAGATCATTAAGCTGTGAATGTGTAAGTGGAGTCACCTCAAGAGCATTTGGCAACTGAAATGACTGCTTTCATGGAAAAGTCTTTTATCTATATTATACAGGTAAGAATCCTAACCAGGGAATCCATGGACATGACAGATATGTATTTCACTTCATTTATCCAGTCAGTCATTGTATACTTCTCAGTATTTTCTATGTTTGCCTCTGTTAGAATTAAAAACTGTGACATGAAGAAGCAAGATATTAAGATTTTGAATCTAAAAAGAAGCTATAAAGCTCTAACTCAGCTTCAAATCCGTTAATGAGACCCCTTCAAAATCCATTAAAGGGGCTCATATAAACTGCAGGATTTAAATTAAATTGAAATATTCAGAATATTTTTTCTTTACATTCATGGTTTCTCCTCCTCATACAAAATAGAAGAGACCACATACTGTAACGACAGTTATAATCCCAAAACACTCATTTATTTTGATTGCAGGGGCAGTCTGAGGCAGGTACTTTCCAGTATAAAAACGTGTAATGATCAGCTAGTCTGGAACTCAGCATCATGGGTGACATGTTAGTGTCTTATGATTGTAGCAGAGAAAGATGAATTAAAAAAAAAAGAGATCCACAGCCCAGATGAACTCCACTTCTTTCACAATTCAGCACTATGACATCTGAATCTGATTTACCCGATATTTTTTTAATAATTGTTTACATTATTCTACCCTATTGCCACATCATAGCTTTTTTTAATATGATGGCTGCAGCCTATATAGTTGTCCTCTGATGTTTCAGAGTTTTTTCAGTATATAAATTAGTTTATTCATCTGTCATATACTTTTATTCTCTTGTATGTTCAAGAGTTAATTTCAAAAGCATTTGCTGCAGATACTATACGTAGCAGTGAGGGGTTTATGATTGTCATCAAACAATTTCATAACTAAGTTGCAGGGAAGACACGCCATGAATTTTGAATCAAATAAGAGCGAAGAACCAAGTCATAAAAAATATCAGCTAAAAATCTTCTAGCTTCGGAGCCTCAGTGGAGTGTATATTAAAACTATGTATACCTTTGTCACAGTATTAGATCTTTTGTTTATTAGCAGGGCAAGTGCATAGATTTTATTCCCAAATTTGAGCTATATTTTACTGCTAAGGTTAACTGGTTTAAGCTTTGTGTGTGTGTGTGTGTGTGGTGTGTGTGCGTGTGTGGTTTTGTTTGTCTGTTTTGCTTTTTTTTACCACAAGTTTAAAAATTTGGACAAATTTCATCAAATATTCAGTCATATTTTCAAGACTTGTGTTCTGTCTCAAAAAACTTCATGTTCATTTATTGATTCACAGTTTGTCTGAGTTAGGTATAGTGTTGCAATTTGAACTATTTTGCTTTTCATGCTTTGGTTGATTCAAATTGCAAAATAAAATTGGGAAAAATATTATATTCATCCAAAAAGAAGATTCTGAAAAAATATGACTGGAATGAAATCTTTTTTGTCATGCTGTTAATGACAGAAAAATCTACTTGGATTTGATTTCCACTGGCTTCTTTAGATGACAAATTTGCTTTTGCCAAAGTTTTATTTAATCTCGTTGTATTTATAGTGAATATTAATTCAATATTCTCTCATGAAAAGGATTAAATTACAAATATTTCTCATAGTTAACATAATTTTTCTGACCAAAACTCATGCTAGCAAAATTTCTAACTCATTAAAACAGAATGTCTTAAGTCGAAACCCACCAGAATATTTTCATTAACTGCAGGAGAGCCCTGCCCCTCCACAGATTCAGTACACATTTCTGACCTCTATGTCTGCTGCTAGGAAAAATATGTATTAAGCATGAAAAGACATCGGAAAAGCAGTCAGGTGATGTCTCAAAGGAGCATAAATTTCATTCTATGAAGTTTCACTCCACACCACCTCTCTGTTCTCCCACAGAGAGTGGTGGGGTTAGACAACATCAATTCTTTGTGCCTTTCTTTCATCACTGTGTCTCTTCATTTTTGTGCCATTACCCATTGCGCAGAAACCTTTTGAAGAATCCAGAGCAGAGCTCTTAAGACATTTTTCTCCCACCACTAGAGAAGACACACACACTGGATAAATACTTGGTCTAGTATACTAGTCTTCTAGTAGGCTCTTGTGTGAAGCCCACCTGACTTGATGGGGAAGTACTAACTTTCATATGAAGCTGGGAGATGTGCTTCGACCAGGAACACCCCTAGGTAGCACATCTGTCAGTGTACCTCTGTGTGAGATGGAGAGAGATGGCTGTGAGAGATGGTGAGGCAATTACCCACTGTGAGAGTTTTACAGACAGTGCATGAGATTTAACCACCCTTCTTCAGTTTGAGTTAGATACCAAGACGTATTTTGAAAGATTTTTTATTGGTTTGCCTTCAGGGACTGAAAAACAAGACCTTTATTTTAGACTCTATTATTTCCCTTCTTACAGAAATACTGCAAATCTTCTTCCATTTGTGATAAAGTTCAATAAGTAGAAAGTGTAAAGTGCATCAAAATTATATTTAAAAATCCTCTTCATCTGCAGAAGTCCTGCTTATTAACTATACTGCACATTCAACTCCAAGGGTTCTGATTATAATCAATAACTAATCAGAAAGTAACTTACACAAATCACAATGAAGTTTTGAATAATATGAAAGTCGTAACTTCCCCAAGTACATAAATACCAACCCTTTTATTGAAAAAATATGCAGTTAGCACTTTTTTCTTTTTATTGTGGCATCAGTTTTAGAAATAAATTTTAAAAGAGAATTTTCAGCAGCAGTCTGCTTTCATGAGCTCTATATCTTCAGTGGTGAATCCACTTTAATCAGAGAAGTTGGATAAGTGCCCTATCAAAAGTATAGTGCAGGGGAAAACATGCAAATGGAACTGATTGGAATGGAGGGTCCAGGGGTAGAAAGCTCTTCTTAATAGACAACCTCTCTAAACTGGAAAAAAATGAAGGAGAATTCCATCTGCAGAACATGCAAATTAACACTTGTCTCAGCTCTGAAACATAACTCAAATGCTATGGTAAAAAGTCTGGTGAATAGAGTTATTTATGGATGTCCAGGGATGAAAGCTTTGCCTATAAAGAAAACTCACACACATTTCAGTGAGGTAAGTATCAACAGTGTAATAAGATTTAATGTGACCATCAAAAGAGAAATAAAATGGAAAACTTTTTGATCACACTTTCTATAGTGAGGGCAAACTGCAGGAATGACCTTTACTGCTAATGCCAAAACACTGAGCCAAATTCACTCCTGGTGCTACAGTGCTGAATTCCAGTAAATTACACCAGGGATGACCTTGGTCCATTCTGTTTATGTATCCTAGCTATAAGCACCCTACGGTAGCCAGAGTGTATTCTGTTTGAAGCAATAACATTTAACAGTCCAGAGGTGAATTTAAAAAATAACAGTCAATTTTACTGACAACTCAATTCAACTTAGGTTTAATTGAAATGGCAGCAATAAACTGGAAGCAATTCCTGCTTGGGAAATGACTTCACTACCCACCCAAGACACAATATCAAGAATCAAACATTTCACTACCAGAAAACAAAGCCAAAAAGAATCCTTCTCATTTCTTTTGAGCATCCTGAAGGTAAAACTCTGATATCTAACAATTTTTGAAAGCTGCTGCTTTAAACTAATTCATGGAAGTTCTTATGCCATCTGTTGGATATGTGCTAGCGTTAAATAATACTATTATCATATTATTTATAAAAATATACTGATGGTATTAGGATCATTTTAACAGTCCTGAGTATTCTGACCTTCTCATCTAGATTTAGAAAGTAAACAAAATAGAAGACCACTCTATATGAGCAGAGATTATGCACATGGTATTTCCCTTACACAGTCACAAGAATCTGCATTGCATATGCAGCGAGTCTAGACTGCATAGACTCTGTTAACCCACCATGCCACAGCTGCCAAGTACATTCAGCTTCTTCTGCTCTAGGTCTCAGACATCCAGACTTAGCTTACAGTCAGCTCAAGGTCTCCTTTTCAGGCCGGAGTCATCTGAACTTACACACAACGAATACCCATAACAAAAAGTAACTAATTATCAGCCATTGACTTTTTCATTACACTTTTAATCAGATACATCTTTTTACACCTTGCTCTCATTTTACAGATATTCAGAAAGATAACAAGAAGGCATAGTAGACATATTCCTGGGATTCAATTCAAGCTGTTCAAGCTAACACTAAAGTGATAGGAGCAATACACCTGTGCTGACTACTAAGCCATTCTTCCCCTAGGTTGACACAAATACTGAAAGGGAACCTACAAGAGAAAGTATGGAAACAAACTGTAGTTCACAAAGATATCCCAAAGTGCCTTACAGGATTTTTCCAAGGCTGAGTTTTTTGACTGAAGACTGTGTGATAACTAATTACTTCAGTAATAGCACTCTATGTCTAGGCAGTCATAAAAACAGAATAGTAAACAGTCTAGTCAAAAAAAGTTGATCAAAATATAGTACTTCCCTTGCAGGAAAGTTGAAACTTTTCAAATAATCATTCACTTTAACCAAGAATGAAAACTTTTAGTTTCATGGTTTTCTTTTCCAAGGAAAGGATTATTTATTTATTTATTTATTAATGCAGAGAAACTGATTCTGATCTATTTTTTTCCCAAAGCAAAAAACATGGGCCCTGGGAATGAGCTTCCCAGAAGGAGTTAAACCAGTCAGTCTCTGGGAGTTCTGGGAATCCCTCACCTATGGCTCATTGGACCTAGCAGCAGCTCAGAATACCCTTGCTCAGTCAGAATAGTTAGGCTTTCAATATTAGGACAAAGTGCTAAGCAGCAACTTAGGCCATTGTTCCCAGTGTCTCTGGGACACACCTACTACCAAGCAGAGCTTAGGAGCCTCAGTCATCCCTGCCTAAAACTCCCACTTCTGCCTTTTGTAGGTCTCAGGTCCCTGTTCCATAGGCACTCAGACATCAAAGGCAGTTCACACATTAAGGCCACTCCAGCCCTGTGCACTGGATGCCATAGGAACCAGGAAAATCATAGAAAAAAAAATCATGCTGGATACTGAAAGACTGTCCTATGGTTCACTGAGTGTTCAATGAAAGGTTTCCATAAGGTATCTTGACTTCGTGAAATATATACCTTCCTATTTAAGCAACAGATTTTTTTAATGCTTCATTAGAAAATTTCTAATAAGGAAGACTAATGGCTAAGAAAAGCATTTATCAGAAATCTACCCTGATAATTTTTTTTTACAAGAAATCCCAAAACGGACCATTTTTATCTAAGTTCAAATCTAGTAGAGTTCATTATGGCCTTTCAGTAGTTAAAGGGGCTTACAAAAATGATGGAGAGTGATTTTTTACATGGGCAGATAGTGACAGGACCCCCCTTAATTGGTTTTAAGCTAAAAGAGGGTAGATTTGATTTAGACTAGATATAAGGAAGAAAATATTTACTCAGAGGGTGATGAGAAATTAGAGCAGGTTTCCCAGAGAAACTGTGGATTCCCTGTCTCTGGAAGTGTTGAAGGCCAGGCTGGATGCAGCCCTGGACAGCGTGATCTGGCGGGTGGTAGTTTGGAACTAGGAGATCTTTAAGGTCCCTTCCAACCCAAGCCATTCTAATATTCTATGATTACAGTTATACTACTAGAACCTTAGGTCCTAATACCTTCTGCAGGGAGCCTCCTCCTCCTAAAATACACTTCAGAGTAAAATATGAGTTCTATATTTACCCTACACTTGTTACATTATTGCAAAGAAATTATTATTATTAAAATATTACTAATGAAACAGTATTTCAGAAGAATCAGAAGAGTCAGAAGAGGAGAGACTTTTCATTGCTAATGAAGGAGTTAACAATGAAACCTGAAGGCGATGATGTAAATGCCAGTAGTGTTAATTGTTACACTGTCACTGCTCCACACTAATCTCATTGGTAATGCTATTGCCAATCTATTTAAATCTATTACAAAAGTAAATTCTCTGCCATTTCACTTCAGAGTCAAATACCCCAGCTGCTGCCCCGCTACAGGAGATGTGTATTGGAAGCTAGAGTCAGCTCTGGCCTTTGAAGATTCTAGACAAAGGATAGCTAGTGTTGTTGTCAACAATCTCTGAAATGTGAAAAACTGAAAATGTAATGACAGAGTTACAAATTAATTGATTGCTATTGTTACTCCTTTATATATTATTGCATTTAATTCTGCAGAATCAATGTGAAGTTCGAAGAACTTAAAAAATTTTAGGGTGTTGGCAAAGACTATCATAGAATCCAGGAATCACATAGGAGGATTCTTTATACTCTATTCTAAGAATAGTTTATGAAATATTTCTAATCGTATTTCGAATTATGCTTCTCTTACCTTGAAAAACACAGAAATAATTTTTATATATGACTTGCTTGCATAGAAAAGTTGTATCAGGCAGCCCTCAGAGGTCCCTTCCAACTTCAGCCATTGTGTGATTTCTAATTCTTTCAGTGGTGTAATTTCCTGCAATTGCATAGGAACAGAAAGTTATAAATAAAAATAAAGATATCTCCCATAAACAAAGATATAATAAAGGATGGTTATTTGAAAGCTTTCACACATCAAGGACTGAGAATATTCTGTTCACTTGCACCAACTGATAAAGGAGGAAAAGTCACCTTTGGAAGAGTGATTACCACAGAATTAGAGAGAGACAGGATAAGAAAACAGAAAGGATATTAAACAATTACTTAAGCACAGCCTGCATAAATGAAATCAGTGAACATTTGCCTACATCAGAAATTGGATTTACCAGGACAAAAGAGAAGAAATTAGAAAGTATCTTGATAACAGAGTTAATGATTATTAAAAGGTTTGAAAATCGCACAATACTCAAGGATCAGTGTACAAATTCAAGTCCAAGAACACTAAGAGCTAGAAAACAAATTAGAGTACTTTAGTACATATTTTTATGAGTTTATTAAGAGAAGATCTTGAATGCTAGAACATGGAAAAAAAAACATTTGCAGAAGACCAAAAATACAGCAGGAATTTTCACTTGTCTTAGCTCTAGCTAAACTTATTATCAGGCATCGTATAACTTTAGTCGATGTAATTTCATTCCCTCTGAAAATTCAAGTATTTGATGTGGCTAGAAATGGGAGCATCATCCTTCCTCAAAGGAGGCAGCTTTTGCTGATGTGCATCAAATCATTCTTGCTACTAGCAAGTCAAGGTTGGCATATACTGGTTTACATGCACTCATCAAAGAAGCATTTATGAGGAGACATTAGGGAGAAAATGGCAGCTTCTGACTTCTTGAACAAAACCAGGTTCTGTTGTTAATGAAAACTAACTAGCTGATCTAACATCCTGTAGTACCCTATTACTAGTAATCATGTAACCAAGGAGATGGATTCTACTGTATTATCAGCGTAAGAAATACAGAACTGCCCAAATTCGTTGACTTACAGTGTCTAATGTCTTTCATATGCTCCTACTGTATACCTTCTCTCTTCACATCTGTCACAAGACTTGGGTCAAGACAGAGAGAGTTAGGAAGCATGTTGTCAAGTGGGATCTTTGTATAATAGATTCATAGAACGAAAGAAGTGTTTTGAAAGGGAACATATTTTTACTTGAGCAAGTGCAAGTCTTCATTTATCATTTATAACTAGAAACTGCTCCTTTCAAGCTAACTGACATTGTCTGGTCCACAGATGTCTGAAATGAACCAATATGAGATTTTTCATAAGGTCAGATGCAAATTATAAAATGTTTAATATGAACTTAGTTGTGCTGTTTGTTTTTTTGTTCATTTCCTTATCCAAATTCTCAGAGTAAAAATTACATGGGATCATGTATTTGTGCTATCGAGGACCAGGAGCTAGTCAATGGCATTTTCAGCATCACCACATTGCAAACTAGAGAAATCTAAACTACAATTCCTTACAATTCCTGGCTTACTCAGATATGCAAGAGCCAAGTTGCTGCAAGAGCAGAGTTAACTGGAAACAAAGCCTACTTTGCTGAAAAACATCCTATAGAGAAGGGTAATTTAATCTCTATGGTACTCCCTGGTACTTTGCCTAGACAGCTCCCAGTGCCATGCTAATTATCTTTAAAGTGGCTCACTGGATGTATTTCTACTATATTCTTCAGGAGCAGCATACAGGAGTAGCAATACACAAACCCACTCTGTTAGATAAAAAAATGGACCTACACAGACATATAAGATAGTCTTGTACTTACGCGAAACAAGGATCCTAAATAAAAAACGAAAAATCTTTCCTGATGTGAATATTAATTACAAATCAAAGCAAGATGAAGAAAATATTGTGTAGGTAAAATCTTGTCAAGTTTAAAATTCATGCATATGCTGAAACAGTTTGAGATGAGCTATAAAACTACACATGGAAAAGAATAATCAGCAACACCATTTATTCTTATGTATTCTTTCTTCACTAAAAAGCAGGTTTGTGATAGTGAAGAGAAATCTGCAGACAAATTTTCTATAACAATGTTTGTTATATACGTAGGTGTTTTCCCCAAGAGAAATAGAGAGTCTGTTACCACATATTAGAAATGGAAACTAGGAATGATGCAAAATTCACAAGAAACCTATGGAAGACTGGCTCTAAAATTGATGCGATGGAGTAGAGATCAAAACTGAAAGTCATTTTCTACTCCAATGCCCAAAATACAAAAAGCAGAAGAAAGATACTTCCTCAAAATATCAGAAATAATAAAAGCCCCCTTACAAAGAAGAAAACAGCTGTAGGAGAATTAGGTTTAGTTTTAGAAAAATTACAGACAGCAGAAATAGAAATGAAATGCATTGAAAGCAACTCTCCATTTGGAAATAAAAGGTAATTCAGAGCATATGTGCCAAAAATCGATCTTCTATTGATGCTATTTTTTTCTTATTTGCTGAAAATTCTGCTTAGCTATTTCAAATACCAAAGCATGGATGTATAATGAATTATTATAATAGTGATGAGACTGCAAATAAATTACTTTAAATATCTTTGAAATATGTTAAATATCCTAAAAATGAACCCTTAAATAAAACAAAATTCCTGAGCAAGTACCTAATTCAAATGCTTTCTGTATCTGTACCTGCTCTAAGTGTTTTTCTGAAAATTAATTTTCTTCAGAAGACAAGTAATATAATTTAATTTTGCCTTTGCAGTTCATAATAAGTGATTATCAGGTGCTCATTGTAGTTTATAGCTTCTTAACCTCATTCCCAAATTTTGTTGTGAAGTTTTAAATATATATGTACACAGGTCACTCCAAAAGTAATGCTTCCTTTTTGTTTTCACGGAAAATACAGCAGACACAAAAAGCCCAACAACACTATCTAAAGAGCACATTCTCAGCTACAAAATGCTATTTTTCTACATAGTCATCACCACTAGCTATGCATTTTTGCTGGTGATGAATAAGCGCCTGCATGCTGCACTCATAAAAATCTGCGTGACCATCCAGAACATGGCTTGTGCTTTGCATCTCTGTTGCCACTGTCGAAAAGCACCACCCACTGCCACACTGTGCTCACATTCACCATTTGGTCACCATAAACATTCAGCAAGCATCAGTGAATGTTAATGGGTGCCATTTTTTTCTGCCTTGAGGAATTCAGTTCTGCACCTTAGCTTTATGCTCAATTCTATGTCAGATGCCATTTAGTCAGACTGCCACTTTGCTGCCATCTGTCACACGGCAACAAGATGTAATGGAATATTGGTTGGAAGGTTCAATCTCTATTGCCACACCACCAATATCTACCTCTGACATTATGGGCCAAACAAAATAAAATGGGAAACTTTACTTTCGGAGCCGCCCTCATAATACAGGAAAAGAAAATAAAAAATCTTTATTTACATGCAATTGATAATCACTATAGAAAGATGTCTATCCCATCAGGAAGAGATGGCAGTATTCATAACATGTTTGATTTTTGATTATAGAGTAGTTGAATTGTATGAAAATTTGTTTGTTTTGGCAGGTAAATTAGATAAGAACATATCTTATCCTCTGTACGTGTATTGCAAGTGAATAGTTTTATCCAAATAAAATCTAATTTAACATGTTAAAATATTCTGGTATATATGAATGCATAGGAAATTAAATATAAAGTCTCTAAAGATTTGAAAAAGATGATATTAACTAGAAGAAGGGACGAGAAGACATGTAGAAAGGTCTGGAGGAACAAAGCTAGGGTATTTCTTATCTTGCGTAAGACCTAGTATGCTTGATTGCTCAAGATAGGCTGCCCATAAAGAAGAACAATAGCTAATGAGGATGGATGTATCACCTAAGCATATCAGAAATGGCTGCAGCAAGGAGAGAATTGTGATATATGTACAGAGTTCTATTTTTGTTCAGCTCTCCCTCATACGATTGTCTTTGAAAATGGAGAGAAGCACTATGTGCCTTCATTCCACCTACTAAAACAAAATTATAGAGGCAAATATTGACCTGATTTAAATATTTAGATTTTATACTTTCTTTGTTTTCCAAGGGAAATATTTCAAATTGTATTCCCTTACTACTGGTAAAAAATAAATCCTTTAATGGAGAGTGAATCAACTTCAGTTATAATGAAGATAAGCTAAAAAAGATAGGGGAACTATTTTATAAAGGGATGGAGATATACTTACAAAGGGATTTAGGTAGCAGTATAGTGACACTGATGGTCAGAGAACAAGTGTTGTTAGCAGTAAAGGATGTAAGAAAAAGTAATCCGTACAAGAAAATCATATCTTGTCCTTTGGAGAAAGCAAAATACACTGTTTTAATATTAAAAGAGTTTTCCTGTTGCTTTTTCTATGCATTCAGCTACACGAAATAATATACAATTTGGCACTTGTTACAGGTGTTTACTTTGATATTCAGTAAAAATTAATATCCTGAACAGGCTTGCATTTTTGTCAGTGAATAACAAATTTGAAAAGGTACGGGAGGTGAGACCTTTCAAGTTGTTTCAGAACAGAAGAAGGAAGGTTCATCAGTTGATTAATTTATTTGCTTTAATAATATAAAGAAATGTTCATATTAGAAGCAGTATTAGAAAAAAATATTTAAAAAAGGAAATAAATTAGATTTATATGTCTTATACACTTAAACCTAGAAGAATATGTTTGTCTATTTGTCTTTTAAAGCAGTGTAGAATCTGAACAGACTCTCATTCCTGAAAAAATAGTCTGTCCATTTATGTAGAGAACAAGGTGTTATTCTTCCTTGGATATAGGTATCTGCTGAAGCTGAACTCTGAGCATGAGAAATGAAGGAACAGGCTTTACTCTGTACCCCTATGAACAGCCCCAAGCTCGTGAGGATGCTAAGAAAATGACAGCAAAGACATCATCTCCAGAGAAACACAAACGCTAATCTGCAGTGTAAGTCATTCTCTGTCTGTTTCCTCCAGGGAACTGGTTGCGCTTTGTTGCTGACCAGTATTAGCAGTAAGCAGGCGGCTAGCTCAGATGTTCAGGCTGCCACGCACAGAGGGTGAAATGTTTTGCATACTTTCTGTCTCTCGTCACCCGCTCAGTAGGGAGAGCGTTCATCTACTTCCCCTGAACCATATGCTAAAAATTCAAATGCTCTCTGCCACGGCCAAAGGCACATGAGCCAAGTGTGAAGTCATTCAGTTAGTATATGACAGTGTCACCCAAACAATGGTGTAGCACTCTGGGTAACCTTCAAAGGAATTGGAGAAGCAATCCACTTTGTAGGTAACTGATAGTTCTGATTTTTGTATAAGTGTATATTTTTTGTTTCAGGCCTTCAAAGTTGGAAAAAGAAAACTTCTTAATAGATACAGTTTCAACATAGATTTAGTTTAGACTATATGGGGGAACACTAACTTTCCAGATCAAATCATGGTAAGAATGATTTCTCACATGATTAAGAGTCATTAAATGTTGTTGATCGATTACATTTGCTTTGTCTTGCATCATTTTTTTTCTGCCAAAGTTCATAGCATTGCAGTTTGCAGATAAAAGATTAAAAAAAAATTTAATTATTTCAAGGCTTTAGAATATACTTGCTAAACTATCGTGGAGAACCATATTCTTTCCAAATTCTATTTCAGCATAGAGACTGAAACAATCAATGTGCATCTGAGCCATTTGTGAATGTTTCCCATTCTCTGTATTGCTGACATTATTCTAAGAGCTAGATGATAAACATACTTTGTGGATTTTGTCATTATTTGTAGTTCAGTCAAAATCAGGGACAGTTGAACATCTCTGTGTAACCAGTTCACCCTCTGTAAACCTCAAAGCTAACAACTATAGATGAGACCAAAAGTCAATCAAATCTCACAGAAAGTATAAAAACAAATCATGCATGTCATTCTCAGCATGAGTCCATCAATCTACCCTTTCTCTTTATGCTTCTCAGTGTAAAGAGATTAAACAACTCCAGAAGTAATTTCTGAATCTTGCTTTACGTAATCATAAATTCACTGTAGTACAGACAATTATAATGATGATGGCTTCTAGGACACAGACCCAATACTCTTTCCCTCACCTGATAAAGCTGTTGGTATTCTAAAATAAAATAAACTTCTGAATTACATTGGAAATCCAGTCAATTGTGTTTGAAATCCTTGAACATCAGCAGAATATCTCAAACACTTTTCAATGGTAGACTTGACTGATCCATGCAATAAGCGAAGCTGCACTTACCTACAGGTCTGCACTGTCATTTCTGTCCTCAAATATTGTTCAATTTCTGTTAGTTACTGTAGTATTTTCACTGCTAAAAACTTCGATAACATATTTAATTTTACATAAATATATGATCTACAGCAAAATCTATTCAGCCACAGGCAGTGTTTAAGTGTAACCTGACATATAAGCAACAACATCAAAAACAGTGCTAAGAACCACATGAATGAATTACATGTAAATTTTCAACTAGAAAATTTCCTTCTAGGCTAAGACCCTAAGGTTCAGTTATTCTTAGAGCTAGAATTCTCTACTTGTTCTACTCAGTATCAAAACACTATTTTTAGCATGAAAATTGCTCTTGATAAAATCAAATGATCAGTACTTGCACTGATGGTTAAAATAAAGAGTAACAAAACTAATGTGACAGTGGAGGGAGTAATACAACATTATAAAATTCAGAGGTAATTATGATGAAATTGATTTAAGAAAAAAAAGCATTAATCCACTGGATTGTGTCAAAGAACCCGTGAAAAGTTGGACTTGCTCAACTTGTGACTTACAGCAATCTTTGTATTCAGAAAACTATTGGTGCTGAGTCAAGGTGTTTACTATGAGAAGCTCTACTTCTTTTTGAAATGCTGTAGAAAAATGAAATATGTTGCTATACTTAGAAAGGAAACCTTTTTCCAGTGCATAGAAAATAGGAGACAAAAATGCTCTTTTTCTAGAGATTTAAACCTGAAGTTTCATGACAAAGCTGTTCCAGTAACCTTACCTACTGCTTTCATGTGCCTATCCTAAATACATTAGTTTATTTTTATTCCAAAAAATTTTCAAGAAACAAAAATAGATCAGCTTCTTTACTAAAGAATACATAATCCCTATGGGATAATCAGAGGGACAAGAAAAAAGCCAGTTTCCACTGGCACTTTATAAAAGATCACTGTTTTCATTATCTGTTATGCATTGGCATTACTTTGTTTACCAATTTTAGAAAGCACAACAATCAGTTTTAACCTCCCATTAACAAGAAGTGACATTGTTACTAAACTGTGTCCAAATTGAGTGATCATTTATCTTGTACCATTCTTACAGGGAGTTGTATCTTTTACACCCTTTCACACTACATGCCAGGCTTAGGCATCAGAGTGGTAGTTACTTTGTAACATGCTAATATTAACAGTCAATCATATACATTTTTGTTACCATTACTTTTAGTGTAAGATGGAAAAAAAAAGAGACAGAAGTCCGCTCTATATCAAAGCCAGGGATATTGGGAATGATTAGAGTTTTCTATATGCAGTGATTGAATGTCTCTGCCTTTACACCACTAAAAGGATTGCTTCCTTTCCTTTCTGACTTTACACCCAACTACGTTTGGCTGAAATCAACCCTGAAACAACTTTTCTTGTTGTGTCTTTGCCAAAACTCTATCACATTTGTCCAACATCGTGACCTTAGGGAACAAAATGCTCCTTCTCAAATACCCAGTTTCCCAATGAAAAGAGGGCCTAGAACACACATTCTTTTCCTCCAAGGAAGCCTCAGGAATAATGATCTTCAAAATGAGTCTGGACTAGAATATTTTGAGTCTGTGTATTCAAATGATAATAATAAAAAAAGGGGAGAAATAAGGCAAATGGGGAAGAAACAGCCTGAGAACATTGGTTTGCATAAATCACAACACATAAGACATATTTTTTTTTCTTCTATATTCTATTAAGATTCTGCTAGGATTTGTTAGGGTTGTGTCTATGAGAAATTTCATTATTGCTATGCATTCTTTAAAGTGATTAAAACAGTGAAGCTTCTTCCCTTTTTGGCCCAGGCTATCTCTGCTACAAACAAATTTAATAATAAGTGAATACTGCTGAAGAACTTCAAATAAGCTTTTCTGTTTATGTTCAGACTCACAAGTCCTTACTTTATGGCAATTCTTCTCAGAAAGAAAAGGCCTACTGCTGAAAATTATTTGGATGCCAATAGCAAAAAATTATTCATAGCCTCTAATTATAATGATAATGACACCATCAGTAATCATAAATCATCATTATGAACATTTGATGACTGATTATTGTGGCAGTGGGCTTTCAGCAAGTACCCAATATTATATAAGGAGTTACAAGACATGCTGAAAATATTGGCAAAGTAAAGCTGACTGCAGTGAGGCTGCTAATTAACAATGTAATGTTTCTTAAAACATTATGGTTTCTTGTTTAACTGTTTTCCTATTAAAATACAGTCAAACATTTTGTTTGTGAATAATTCACTCTAAATTATTCAAATGTTATAACATCATGCATTTTAAGACAGAACCAATTACATGAATGGACTGGAATCTTCTATAATCTGGAATATTGTTTTTTAATCTAATTCTGCTTCCGAGATAATTACTCAGAATCAGTCACTGTCAGGATTATAGCAGTAATCAGATTGGAGTTAGAAGCTGTAGATAATATCTCAGAGTCCAATTTCTTCCCATAATAAGGAGATCAAATCAATTCAGCAACTGAGAATTACATTAGGTCTATACTAAATACAGTTTATATGCATCAGTTTTCTTTTTTTTCTCTTTTTCTTTTTCTTTTCTTTTTCTTTTTCTTTTTTCTTTTTCTTTTTCTTTTTCTTTTCCTTTTTTCTTTTCCTTTTTTCTTTCTTCCTCTTCCTCTTTTACTTTTTCTGGTATGGATCTGAGGCTTACATTCTTTTTATATGGAATAACTATGTGCAGGTTCCAGTACTGATTTGTGATACATTCAAAAAATACAACTGAATGGGTCATGAATGATTATCTTTGAACTCTGGATAAAGCACACTGAGAAAGAAATGTCTGATAAACCAGTATTTTTGTATTACCACATATAAGCAAATTCACTGTTATTAAATCTATAATATCTAAGTATTAAATTATCGTTAAAAAATTACAATGATTATTCTATTTTAAAATGATTTAGCAGAAAACAAACACAACTGAATCAAAATCCTCCTTGTATTCAAATGTAGAGGGCTTGACAAAAAAAAAAAAAAAAAAAGGGCTGGACTCTGTTTTCCAATGAGAATAATAATTTAAGCATAAAATTGGAAGTAGTCCAAGCTTTTTAAGATAAAAAATAATTAAACTTAGTAAATAGAATTCTAATAATGAAATCACCTTACTGAAAACTGGCTACAGAATCACTTTCACACTTTTATCTACTTTTTTTGTAATTACTTGCATTTGTTTACTGGATTCAGAAGCTCTTTTCTCAGCTTCTTTATGTATTCTTTTAATTATTTTGTATATTCATTTACTCTATTTTTATAGAGGAAATGGGTTAGCAATTCACCGTTTCATTATGTATGGACTTGAGAAGTCAAAAATACACGACCAATTGCAAATCTGCCTGAACAATGCTAGTTTATTATTTTATCCAAGGATATTTTTATTGGTGATCTTACCAACAGTTACCTGTGTCTATCATTTTGCTGTTTGTTGTCTCCTCGGCAGAAGTAGCATGATGATTTCCACGTAGGAGAAAGCAGACAAAAAAAAAGGGCAAGAAAGAAAAAGAGAAAATAAACCAAATAAAATGAGATTCCAAAAGAGACAATAGAGGTAAAATACATAGCAGAAGAGTTTTTGAATTTTAATATTTTTACACAAAATGCTTTTATAAATATAATTAAAATTATCAATTAACTTGAATTAATAAAAAACTAAACATCCTCTTTCTTGTTAAAGAGTTGATTTGAACCAAAATAACCCATTTCATTTTACTTGCCAAGAAAAAAATGTTGCATTTTTAATAGTATCTACAATTCACTTCCCCCAGACATGTGAGCAAAAATCATATATAAATATATGTGGAAAGGAATATTTAAGAATTATTTGTACTATTATTTTCAGCCTAAATTTAATTTCTATACAGCAAGATTCTGGAATAATACCCATACCATTTTAAGTCATTCTTACACTGTAAAGGAACATTAAATTGGAAATAAATTATGCTACATTCACTTCATTTTGATGCTACATTATATGGACAGAGACAAGTAAAAGAAGAAATAGGGTTTCAATATAAAGAGATTTGGACTTTTAATATCTACCTAGTTATAGAAGCTAGACGATGGAAAGTAAGAAGATAGAATAATTTAGACAAAAGTTGTTAGACTTTAAGCTTTCTAGCTTGTCTTCTGGCATTCATTAATTATTAGATTATATCACATTTATGAGAGAAATTTCATATCTAAAACCATTTCATATATAAAACCACTACATATCTTTTCTTAAGGCAAGTAGACTTTTCCAGGCAGAAGGTTCAATGAATACACAAATGAGAGACGAGTTCTCAGGGTTCTTTCAGAACATATGTTTCTAAAAGTTACAAATGTAAAACCTCCAGAGTTAAGCAGGAAAACGTCGTGGGGATGAGGGGCAGTATTTACATCACAGACTGCCTGACAGGAAGCTTCTTTGAATTTGTAATTTATTTGATGGCTAATTCAAGCCATGTGCAAACAAAATTCCAACTAAAATCAATGAGAGTTTTGTAGAACTCATGAAAGCATTAAGAACATTTTGTTTTTGTTTTTGTCTTTTTCCAAATTGGATATTCTCACTTTTCTCCTCCACTTTTTTATGTAAAGAAGGACTACTGTTAAAAGTCCTCTCTTGTCCAGTTTACTTCTCAGGCAAGTTATAACCTGGACTTTTCATTGCCAGTGTAACATCATTCTGTCTGCCATGAGCCACACCCAGTAAGGACAAAAGCAGAACCACTGTTCCCAGACATTTGTGCTGCTGCATCATGGCTTCAGTGATTCTGAAGTGCCACAGCTCTGGAAGTTACTGCAACAGTTATTTCAAAAGATTTGTGGTTTGCTTGTTTTTTTAAATAAAAGGCCATGTTGTGATGTTTTGAAGCCATAAATTAGACTTCAGGATGAATATCGTATGAAGTATCAGATAGGGGTTTCAAGTCTCCAAAATTATGCAGGCTGAAAAAAGATTGACAACGCATACTGTCTAAATGTGAGTAGTAATATAGAGGTAGCATGTGACAGAGAAATATAGTATTTTCATCCTGCAGCACTACCATCTTGTTATGCTACTGCACCTAGTTCATTAATACACACAGAAGGTGTAAGCCATCTGACATTACAGGAACACAGAAATTTTTGTCAACACCAGAACAGCAAATTGTGACACCGAAATTCACTTGCTGTTTGCAAGTATAAGTGTAAACTTAAAGCTTTAATTTGTCAGCTTGTTGCTTTGACCTGCCTACCTTCCTTCACTAACATCACCAGGGGGTCTTCAGTAGGAAGTACATGACCTAGTTGTGTGCGTACTTCTGTGGCTGTATATCAGGGTTTGAGGTTTGATGCAGCTAGCATTTTCACCTGGAGTGAAAAGTCATGGACATATGCACTGAAAAGAACAAATTGGTAGCCAGAAATCATCTCCTGATGACTGCAGTCTCACTGAGTTTTCAACAAAGCAACGTGGAATCAGCAGACCTTAAGGTCACTGGACTCTCAGAAATCAGAAAATTGAAATTGGGCAAAGACTGACCAGAGCCCAATTTAAATCTATTTCCTGTATGAAGAGCTTCACTGAGACATGCCTGGGGAGGCAGAGTGGCAACAGTGTTACTTGATCCAGTGGGTCCAACAACCTGCTCCAGGGAATAAGGCCAAAAAATAAAACTAAATTTATCGTTGAAACCACATATGAAAATTATAGAGGTGATTAACTAATGGCTTTAATAATCAGAAAATTCCCATTGTAACTGAGCAAAAAAAGACATGCATCACTTATTTAAAGCAACAGCATCCAAAATGCCAGCTTCCTAGTTAGAAGATACTGCTGTGTTCTTTAAAAAAAAAAAAAATACTTGACACTGCAGCCATTTTTTATGTCTTAGATGACACCAGAGTGGTTTTATATCAGTTCAAGTGAAATAAACAACTCTCTGATGACACTGTAGCTTTGAAATATAGCTTTACCCCATTAAGTCAGAGTGAAGTTGGAGCTATATCCAAACTAGGAACATTCTGAAGGTAACAAGATGAGATATATCAAATATGTATACATATATATATTCTGAGATTTTACCAAGTATATATTAATGATGCATATATTCTTCCTCTCCTTGCTTTTAGAAATGTTATATATGCCCTCCAAGTTACAGTAAACATTGTTGTTATATAACTATGATGACTATTGCCTCACAAATCATAGACCAGGGCCTAAGCTTCTTCAGTGAGTAGCACTTAATCAGTCAGCTGCTTTTACTGACATCACACGTTGCTGCTAATGTGCAAGGTTACACATGGCTAAGTACATATTACAAAGACAGGAGGGAAAGAACTGGCTCCACAATCACCATTCCCTTAGAGCATTCTTTTACTCCTTGAGTAACAGAGCAGATCAAAAAGCAGAATTTCTCATAAACAGTTTGATGTTGTTGTGCCCCAAACTGGGATAAAACAAATTAAAACAGCAAATTACTCTCCCTTCAAATACACAGAAATATGTTTCCTTCTAATAAACGTTGCTTCAGTAAGGCTCTAAAGAAAAACAAAAGGTGATCTTTGAGTTCCCCATTTCATTTTTTTAAATACTATAGCTGACTTAAGAATTCACAGTACAATTCTCATGTAATAAACCAATATAATCAAAACAATATATTCTATTTCATTATTTAAAAATGCAATCAAATTGATGCAGAAGTATTAATATTATTGAAAGAATGAACATTTTCACAATGTGAAATTGTTTCAGTGAAGGAACATCTACAAGCTGTAGAAACCCACTCCCTGGATATGAAAGAACTATTAGATATGTAGGTAATTCTATTCCAGGGTGAGGGGTTGTGTTTATAATCCTGGTGATATAGCCTTCATTTATTGCTGGTTCAAATGAGAACAATTTCTTAGAAATGATTATTAAAATGCATAACTCAGCAGCTCTGACATTTCTATATATTTAGGTAGGTCTCTCCAAAAGTAATGCCTTCTATTTATTTCCATGGAAACCACAACAGATACAAAGAGTACATTAACACTGTTTGATAGAGCCCATTCTTTGCTACAAAATACTGTTCTTCAGCATAGTCACCACCATTAGCTGTGTATTTTCACCAGCAATGAACAAGAGCCTGCATGATGCACTTGTAAAAATCTGCATGGCTCCCCTATATTTTTTTTTTCTATACAGATAGCAGCAAACACAAATAATTCTGTGAATTCTGGGAGCACTGTATGTTTGATATGCATAAAAGAGCTTTGCAAAAAGTCTACACTGCATGTGTAGCACCATGCATGATGTGTTGCTCCTCTAAAGCAATATGCAGAAGAACAAACTTTACACAGCCCAGATGCACTTTCACGTTGTCATGTTGTGGTAACTGTAATAAAAGTTACCACTGTTAACTTAGCTGTTGTTTAGATGATTATTAACTTAGCACAGGATTGCAGCCTGTGGGCCCAGGATGGCTAGTATCTCATTTCTAAAGCTTAGATATCTCTGTTATGTTGAGGAGCAGGTTGCTCAGGAGCACGTAGCTAATGATTGGCTAATGATTTACCAGTGATGTAATCCTAGATGAGTGGAGTGTGGTGTTTTCCAGTGTGTTCTAGTGGATTCTGTAGTGGTCTGTAGTTAACAACATATCTTGTATATGGAGATAACTCGGGCAACGGTATTGTTAGCGTGCGCGTTCGGTTGCATAGAGCTTGTATCATGGAAACAAGTATGCTATATAAGATGGTATGTTGCTACAATAAAGTTGGAAGCTACTCATATTGAGTTGGTATTGCTTTCCCCACGCCAGACCCGGAGGGCAACCCTTTTGGGGAAACCTGGGGCATTCCCCAAAACTGTTATTTACTCTTTTTCTGAAATCTATGTGGTCATGGTGTAGATAAATCCTCTGCCAATTAGTTTTTGGGTTTTTTTGAATACCTGAGTGATCTACCTGGAAGCCAGTCAGATTTTGCAATCTGCACATCTGTGATTAACACTTTGTTACTTTAATCTCCTGCATGTAGGATTGAAAGCAACTTTTAAAATCCCAATAGGCTCTGAGTGTACTAGAACATCTGTGTAAGCCATGAGAGTTGCCAACAGCAGAGTACTTCTCCTGTGCTCTGCTTTTTAAATAGGCTCCTTGGAGAATAGCAGCTGAGAATCACAGTGTCCCAAAGCAATCCAAGAATCAAGAAAATGGGACACCCAATGGTGTGATGGCAAATTCTTCAGACTTTGTCTGTTGGGTAGGATAGAGATTATGATGATAATGACAGAACGCTAAAGTGGATAATGATACTGTAGGTTGGGTAAGTTACCGTGAATTTCTTAATTAGAGATTTCCAAGTCAAATAACTAGTTGTCTTGTTTATCTTACTTTCTGATAGCTCACATGTAAGTGTATGTATTTACTTATCCTTAGAGTTTCTGTCCCTAACCTTACCTAGACTCTTGAAAATCACTGCTCTGTTCTAATTCTAGCTCCAAATAATTTAATGTTCTTGTTTCAAGCCAGCTTGGGCACTTTCTTCTTAAGACAGCAATCCACAATACATTTGAAAGTTAAACTAAAATGTATTTCACATTTCAGTCATCTAGTGAAACAAATCTCTGAGCCTAGAAAACTTAGAATGCATTTACAATATACATAGGTATCTCCAAAAATATGCCTCCTATTTATTTCCATGGAAACTACAGCAGATACAAAGAGCACAATAATACTGGTTGATAGAGCCCATTCTCAGATACAAAATGCTATTTTTGAACATAGGCACTGCAATGAACAAGAGCTTGCATGCTGCCCTTGTAAAAATATGCATGACTGTTTGAAATATGACTTGTCTTTCATGTCACTGTCACCACTGCTGAAATGCATCACCCACCACCTCACTGTGCTCAAGTCCACTGTTTGGTCTTCATAAACATTCAGCAAACATCAATGAACGTTAATGGGTGCCATTTTTTTCTGTTTGGAGGAATTCAGTTAAACATATTTTCTTCATACGTACTTCTTCTATTCCACCAACATCCATTTCTGACAACATGGGCCAACATAATAAAATAGGAGGCACTACTTTCAGAGAAGACCTTCTAACAAATTTGTATTTCTTTCAAGGATGGCACGTAAAGCTGCATTCTGACAGAATTTTACTAAAGCAACAGAAAAATTCACATTTAAATTCATAGATGTTATTCTGTGTGAATCAAAGTCAAATGGAATGCTTGTATGGATCCCTGCAAAGCAAAACCTCCAAGCTTCACACTGTTTCAAAGCAATACAGTTTACTGTAAAGACATCTACAGTTAATACTTTTACAATACAATAATTGTCAGATGTTCTAATAAATTGCCATTCTCTCCAAAGAACTTTATACATTCAAAGTACATGGAATCCTATTTTCCAATAAGTAAAGGTAAATTTATACTATCTCTACCAGATGAACAAAAACTGTATTTTGAGGAACAGAAGAAGAAGAAAGGACCAACAAAGAAGCCTATATCATAGAATTGAAGAATGGGTTGGAAAAGACCTTGAAGACCACCTAGTTCCAGTTTCCTGTTGTAGATAGGGATGCCACACACTAGATAGGCTGCCCAGGGCCCCACCCATCCTGGCCTTGAACACGTCCAGGGATGGAACATCCACAGTTTCTCTGGGCAGCCTGTGCCAGTGCCTTACTACCCTCTGAGTGAAAAAATTTCACCTAACATGTAATCTAAATCTCCCCTCTTTTTGTTTAAAATCATTCTCCTTTATCCTGCATAAGTCTGTTTCCCTCCTGCTTGTAAGCTTTTTTTCAGTACTGGAAGGGCACAATGAGGTCTTCCCAGAGCCTTTCCTTTCGCAAGTAGAACAAACCTAGATCCTTCGGCCTTTCTTTTTAAAAGAGGTGCCTTTATAATCCTTATGAATTAATCTGTTTGTTTCCATACATTTTTTGTCAATCATACTATGGATTTCATTTTCACTTAGCAAAAGATACATTTGCATTAGAAAAAAAAATAAGACACTCTTTATTTTAGCAAACACTCTACTTATTCTCTATTTGCATACACTAGGTGATATCATAGGTATCTACTATTTTGCACTCGGAGAGTACTTTCTTTAGTGACAGGATATAGCAATATATATTATTGCAAGGGTTTCTGTCCCGGTTAAGATTTGTGTAAAAGTTTGTGAGTATTTAGAACTGTCAGCTTTAATAGGGGACCTAACTGATCAGCACATCTGACAGAAGTCTCTGAAATTGCGTTGTGCCAAAGTGTCAGGTTCAAGCGCTGTGGCAACCCATTGCCTTATGCACTGAATTGCAGATAAGGACTCACAATGATTATGTAAGTGTAGTCAGGCTTGTATGCTTAAAAGGAAGTATTAAGCTTATATTGTTTTAACATTCCAAGTACATGCACAGGAAGATCTCGTGAAACAAATTAAGGTCCCAACCCTTGAATGAGTTCAGCAAAGGTGGACCTCTCATTTAAAATATGTCCTCATGAATCCCTGATCAAAATTCATCACCAGATCAGTAGTCAAAAAGACCATTATCATTTCTTACTCTGTTTCTGGATGCAATCTTATTCTTAGATAATACACTATGTCTGCTCACTTCCCTCTTTCTTTCCTCCCCAGGACACACTCATCATAGCTGAACATCTGAAAATCTTGTTTCAGATTTTATGTAGTCTTTTGTTTATATTTTGTCATCTTTACTACAGATACAAGTCATCTATTATCTGGATTTAAGCAGTGAAGCTTAGACAACCTTAGATGTTAATAATCAAAATTTAAATACACAGAACTACCAGTTACTCTTGAACGTTACTCTCACATTCCTTATGTTTCTCCAAACAATTATATGTGAAAATGCTTTAGAAATGTCAAGTTACAAAACTCAAAATAAATCCTCAATTGTACCTGTAATCTGCGTATTCATAACATATCTCCTCTAATGTATGTATGTATACCTAAGCATTTTGAACATTTCAGGATCTTGTCAACTTTGTCCTGAAGAGCTAACCTACCGTCCTACTTTTTCCATTCCTTTTCACCCCTAAATTCAAAAATACTCCTTTGGATATCTGGCACCTAGAAGTTGTCAGTATTCTGGCACTTATAAATGCAATTCAAGCCTCTCAGTTTTGGTAGTTTTCTCATATGGAGTTTATTTGTGTTGTTTAACTTCCTCTGTTTTCTGCTACCAAAAGCTCTCATGCAAAAGGATGATCTAGCGTCACTGAAACAGTTTCCCAAGTCTTTAAATTTCCCCTCCCAATAAAGTACCATACTATGCTTTTCATACTTTTTTTTTTTAAGCTATATACAACAGTCTCTATTTTGAAGCTTTGTTAGTCTGTGTATCTGATTCCAGCTGAAGAACATTATGCCTGCAACAAACGAAGACTGAAGACAGGCAGCAATACAGAGGAATAACTAAGGAATAAAGCAAAAAAAAAAATTTTTTTTTTAAACTCAAAATGCATGTAGTTATTGAGGCATATCCATATCTTAATGGGATTTTTAATTGGAATTGTGGTTATTTTCTTTATCCACTATTCATAGATGAAATAACGGAATGACTTTTTAGGACAGTTTTGAAGAAAGCACAAGAAATGGCTTCACATAAATGGGTTCTGTTTGGAACTTTTCTGTTAAAACAACAAGTTTATTGAGTGGAACAAAATTATTTTCAGTGAAGCAAAACTAATGAAAAAAAAAACACTGAAAATATTTACTTTTTACTTCAAAATCATTCCTGTCATGTTACAAATGCCTTCCATGAACTCTCCAGCTTCATCAGGGTTGGAAGTAATTTAGATTCTTTCATTGCTATATAAGCTTTTCTAAATCTTCTTTTTTTTTTTATTAGAAAACTATTTATAATTTCTAGTTTAAATTTATACATCTATACCCATTTAATTTTCTGCAAGTACTATCCTTCAGTATTTATGCTTTTGCATTCATTTTCTGAATGTATTTATGAAAAATAATCATACTCTTCTCAACTTTTATTTTGCTAGGCTGAACAAACCAATTCCGTTTAATCTCTTTATATAAGTCCTCCATTTCCTCTAGTTGTACAAGTGGTCTTCTTCTGCTTCTCTCCCAGTCACGGGGGATTTTTTTAGTTTACTTTAAATACAAATTGCTTAACACAGTCTTACAATATTCTAACTGTCCTCTTAGTGACAACCTTTTACAACAGTTGTATAGTGCTTGGAGTAACATTTGTCCTGAAAGTATATGCTGCAAAACTGCTACCTTTTTCCATGACTGAGGTTTAACAGTCATCTTTCTCATTCAAGTTTGTTCTTATTCCATCATAGTAAATTAATGAACTTCTTTTACTTAAAGCATAGGTTGTTACCTGTCTTAACATATATGATTAGAGTCTCACTGCTATCACTCTATCCCATGAATTTATCATGTATGACAATCTTGTATTCCCCCAAACTGATTTTGCTGGTGCTATCTACATTGTCAAACTCATTAATGAAAATATTTGTCAGTATCCGAAAAAATCATAGAAAGAAAACAACCAGTCATATAACCCCATTCTTTCTTTTAATATTAATTTCTCTTTTAATCAGCTTTTTATTCATCATAAACTGTGCATCCCATTGTTTCTTCTTCAGTGATTACTTGTGGACACTAAATCAAACACATTTTCTTAAACCTAGCTATATCAAGAATTTACTCTTTTTAAATAAATTAATTAGCTGTCTTAACAGCTGCCTCATCTTCCTACAATTTCTTTTTATATTTATGTGGCTGAAAGTTCTCTTACTATTACTTATATTTTTCCTTAACCGTTGAAGAACTCCTCAGCTGTTAGGTATTCCCACTTTGTTCATTAATTTCAAGAGTGAACTCTTTTGTTCATCATTATTTTTCCAAATACTTGGCTGTACCCTTCTTTTGAATATCTGTATTTGTTTTTTACTTTCATTATCTTTTCTCCTTTATAAGGTTATTTAATTCTGTCTGAGATATGTACTCTGGAAAACATTTACACTTTTACCTAGAGTAATCAGGGAATCTTCCCTTTACAAAATCTTTGGATGTTCTTCTTAGTTAACAATTTTCTTCATCTTCTCAGCCTTTGCTCTTCTAAGTCCTAACATTTTACCCAAAGGTGGGTTTTTCTTTAAGTAACACTTTGTTATTGAAGCAACTCAGGATTGCTCACTCCCAGCCTTTTTTTTTGATGAACTGTTCTCAATGAACTCTTTTGTTCTCAGTTAATTCCTAAGAGTTAATTAATTCTTAAAATTCTGATTATCAGACATGATTTTGTAGGTGTTACATCTGCATCTGTCACTACCAAAGATACAATCCTATGTCTGGAAGAAAGAGCTAGCAGGGGTGAGGTGGTAGGAAAAAAAAATGAATAGAATGCAAAAGATTTAGAAGTATGGACAGGACAAAATAAAGAAGTAAGTAAAAATAAAAACAAAAGAAGAAGAAGAAGAAAAAAAAAAAAGAATTCAGGCTAATAAAATTAAGTGGAGGCAAAAAACAAAAAACAAAACAAAACAAAACAAAAAAACAAAAAAAAACAGAAAATATATATTTTCCAGGCAGAAAGCTACCTAGGCACTCATGACAGGAGTGATAGTGGAAAGCAATTTAGACAGCAGCTTGAAATATGGCACCAGAAGCAAGCCAATGCAATTTCAGTCTGTCTATACATTGGTATCATGACACAGTGCAGCACTCTGTCACCTAGAGAATGGAAAAGTAACTCAAGAATTTAAGGATGTTTCTATTGTGCACCTTATATGAGGAGAAGTAATAGCATCTTTTACAATAACCACCACAGCATATCCTGTCTAACATATCTGGGAAATGTCTGTCTCAGATTAGATTCAAATGTCTAAATGCTGACTTTGTTGAAATATTGTTTTTAGATATCCAGTGTGGATTCCATGCTGGCTGCAATATTGTTGGATGCAGTATTCAAAACTGAGGAAGCTGGAGAAAAGTGCAGCGTGTAGGATCAATCTTTACTAATTTTTCTGTTTGCATTACTAAAATGCTACTAAAACACTGCTAAAGAAAAAACTTTGCTAAAATATGTCACCCCAGGGCTTCTGGATTCAGCCCAGAAAGTCATATTCTACCTCAGGCCTACAGACAGTATGTATATTTTATCATTAAATTAGGCAATTCCAGTCTGCCAGACAAAAGTCAGACTAATTTCAATACATTCAGATTAGTGCTCATTCCACAGTGTACAAACGTTTGAAAAACAGTTTCTCCAGTAGCTCACCACTACATAGCCTGCCTCACCACAAGCAATCAACTTGACTGATCAGGTAGTAAAATGTTTTAAAATATTTACTAAAACCATATAGCAGAAAGCTGGTGCATCTGGTATCCAGAAAGCAATGATGTTTATTACTTTACTGACTGCTAAAAAGGGCTGACATCCCTTAACATAGAAGCATCAGCATTCCCTAAGAAAGCAATGTCATGTAGTATAACCAAAATTCCCATCTCAACGGTGCATCTCTTTTCTGTCTTCCTCTGAGTGAGCATTCATCCTTTGTTGGCTGCAGGTTCTCACAGTACTTTGTTGGCTGAGCCACCTAAAACAGCAAATATGATAAACACAATGACATTGTAGCAGAGCACTAAGCCTTTATCAGGTGCTTGTAAATCACTCTGTAAATACCTGCCATTTGTTTCCTCTGTGCATTCTCTGTTTCAAGGAGACCTGTACTTGCAAGGCCATTCCAATAGGGAAATTCCTAGGGCTCTGATCCAAGCTATATATGCAATGTAAACACATCCTAGAGTAGCAAACAGTGAGATACCATATCACCCCAACACTGCAATGCTGAAACCTCCTCTGTAAGATTTCACTGCGCACTGCGCTAATATGTGATTAAGATTCACGATACCAAGGACCTTCAGCTTATGGTCAACTTGGCTGTTACCTGGCTAAAACAAGTATCTTAATGATGCTGAAATCTTTGTTTATATCTCATATGATAAATATAATTAACTAAAGAAACAGCTGAAATCAAAATATCCGAAGACAAATCTATTGAAAACCACTGAAAAAAACATCAAGATGGAAGTGAAGAGAGTTAAGAGGAAGCTCAAAGAAAATCTGTCACTATCTCCTAATCACTGCAAATTCTGACTCTAAAACATTCCTATACTTCCTGGACTGATCTTTTTTCCACAGTACTACAAGTGCAGGAAGTACTGTTCCAGTACCTCTCTCTCTCTGTAAAGAACTTCCCCCTGACATCCCAACTAAACCTTCCCTCCTTGAGCTTAAAACCATTGCCCCTTGTCCTACCACTGCTTACCCTTGTAAAAAGTTAATAATGCTTATAATCTCCTTTTAAATACTGGAAGGCTGCAATGAGGTCACCCCACATCCTTCTCTTCTCCAGGCTGAACAAGCCCAGCACCCTCAGCCTGTCTTCATAGGAAAGGTGCTCCAGCCCTATGATCATCAAATGCTATGGTTTTCATTATTTACTGAATTCAGCAGGCCTTTCTTGTGATCTGAAAAAAGTATTTTGAGTTTGGTTTCTCAAGTGAGAAAATGAATTGCACTTTTATTTCAGATAACATGGATCATAGATTACATCCATTTGTCAGTTCTTATCTGCAACCCTAAAAAAATTCCTGGACCCATACAGTTTTAGTTTTGGAATGGAAATCTTTTGTATCAGTTGTCTGCCTATTTGGACTCCATATTTCAGCTAAGGCTCCATATTTCTCCATTCATCTCCCACCCCTATCATTTGTGCCATCAGCAAATTTTAGTCATTTTGGAAAAAGTATTTTGTTTCAATAACTATCCTCCTTCAACTATGCTCTGCATGATCAGTTTCCAGATTAGTCTTGAGCATGATCTCCCATGAATTATAATCACTGAAATCATATTGATATATATACAAAAACCCCGTTTCAAAATTTCTACCAAAGTCAATCTTAGGCTCACCTGTTCTAGGGATTAATTTTCAACTTCACTAAAATCTGTAGATGTTTTAGTTCACTTATTACTGAAGGATCTGATAGACAGAGAGATACAAAGTTTTAGTAACTTAAATGATTGTCTGACCTGAAGTTGGGTTTTGATTCCCACATCCACCTACGTCTATAATCTTTAAAGCAAACATGGATTACAGAAACCTTGACTGAAGATTGATATCGTAGTGTGTATTTTCAGCTGAACTATATCACAGGCTCATTGGATTTTCAGGAAGACAGACAGTGTTAAATACATCCCCTGTTTGTCTTGATCTAAAGTAAATAGGAATTAGCTGAGAAATTAATATTAGTAGTCATTTGTAAAATGGAATCATCAACTTGGTAAGAACTTTTTATTGCCCTGCGTTTTGTATCAACTCCTTTTATTGTACAATGAGTAGCTTTCATGAAGATGGTAGCTTTATATTAATCTCTAGAAAGTGTAGCATTTCTCCTTATCCTGATAGGAAAACCAAAAATGACTTTGAAAAGAAACCATATTTTCTTACAAAATATTACAGTACAGTGTATTTTTTGTATTCCTGCTCCCTGCCATATGAATTTGGATAGAGATTTTATTTTAAATTCTGCATCTACAAGATGGAAACGACAAACATTTTTCTGTTTGACTGAAATGTTTATAAAAATTGAACGTATTAAGACCTCAACAATTCCTAATATAAAGCATAGCTTTTATAATTCAAATGGAAATAGAAGCATTTTAAAGTATATTTCCTACAGTGAGTGTGATGAAAGAGTGAATATACTATCCTCCCAGTGACATAAGAATTGGAAACTTGTTCAGGTTTCACTGCCAAACCTGAGGGCTGAAGAAATGCCTAATGATTTATCATGTCTTATAAGTATCAAAGGTCCTTTCCACTGCTGTGGGATTTGGTGAGTCTTAGCAGAACTTCACTGAAGCTCTGCAGTTTAAAATTTTGTAGATCACTCTGAAAGTAATGCCTCCTATTCATTTCTGTGGAAACTACAACAGATACAAAGAGCACAGTAACTCTATTTGATAGAGCAACTTCTCAGATACAATACGTTAGCTTTCATAATAGTCACCACCATTAGCTATGCATTTTCACCAATGGTGAACAAGAGCATGTATGTCATGCTCATAAAAATCTGCACCGGTAGAGGTCACCCACTGTTTCACAGCTCCTATGATAGTGTCATTGCTGGGAAAGTGTTGCCCACACAGTCCATCTTTCATTGGCCTAAACAGATGGAAGTCAGAAGGCACCAAATACAGACTATACACTGGATGTGGTAGGGCAACCCAGCTAAGACTGGCCATGTGCTCCACAGCCTTCAAACTGGTGTGAGACCTGGAGTTATCATTTTGCAAGGAAAGGCTGTCTTCTTATCTGGCCCGAGCCTGAAAATTGGAGTCTTCAGCTTAGCTGGAATGATGATATAGCAGGCAGAGTTAATGGTTCATCTGGGTTCCAGGAAATCCAGAAGGATCATGCTTTCCTATCCCAAAAGACAGAGCGCATCACCTTACCTGCTGAGGGCTTCATCTTGAACTTTTCCTTCAATGGAGAATTCACATGTCGTCACTTCATGAACTGCCTTTTTGACACCGGCTCATAGTGATGATCACACATCTCGTCACCGATAATGATACAGCCTAAGATTCTGTCACTTCAGCCTCATATTGCTCCAATGGATATAGGCAAACTTACATGTGGTGTTCTTTCTGTCTCTGTGTGAGCATTCCTGGGACCCACATGGATCAAATTTTGCAATATTCTAATGTGGCCACCATCATTTCCAATGCAATGGAGACAATATTCAGTTTCATACGCAGTTCCCTGGTTGCAACCCAGCAATTTACACAGACGAGCTGATCAAGACACTCTTCATTTTGTGGTGTGACAGCTGTGCATGACTTTTTAGAACATGGCTTGTTTTTCATGTCTCTCTTGCCACTGCTGAAAATTACCACCCTCTGCCTCACGGTGTTCACATTCACTGTTTGGTCTCCATAAATGTTCACCAAAGATTAACAAATGTCAAAGTGTGCCATTTTTTCTGTGTGGAAGAATTCAGTTACACACCTTTGTTTCACACACTCTTCTATGTCAGACAAATAGGAGGCATTACTTTAAGAGCAGTCCTCTTATACTTTTCTGGGTATTTGTTTATATACAATGAATACTTCAAGTCAAGTCAAAGGAGTTTAGTAAGAGAAAACATGGATGGTAAATTTTAGGATAGATTCTACTGCCAAAAAGCTGATAGCGTTGATTCTAATTAGTACAGATGCAACAAATAATGTATGAGGGCTACTCCGAAAGTAATACTTCCTATTTTACTATATTGGCCACGACAGCAGAGTGTTTTGTAGCTGAGAACTTGCTCTATCAAATGGCATTATTGTGCTTTTTGTATCTGCTGTAGTTCCCATGAAAATAAATAGGAGGCATTGGATTGTGATTCTAATTCTTTGATTCACAAGATAAATTGTTGACCAAGTCTTCTAGTGCCAAAAGAGATTATTCCAGAGAGAGCATAGCTATTCATATAAAAAATATTCAGCAGTTAGCAATGCAATAATATGAGTAAAAAAACCAGAAGACATTGTATTTAAAAAATATATTTTCAGTAAAGTTCATTAAATTCTCCTCTGTTATTTTTTTCTTTAGTTCTAAAGGCTTAGAAGCATTTGGAGATTAAAGAAAAAGATTAATTTCAAATCTACTTTCTCTCTCCTCTAACTATTAAGTGAAGATTTGTACCCACTTTTAAATCAGAGATTATATCTGTAGAATTCACTCATGATTAAATCAGCATCATTTTACTGTCTTTTAAAAATATATTTATTGTTTTCAGTGCTTGTGTATTTTTAATATTCTAGTAGTGAAGCAACATATTGCTTAATTAAAATAAGCGACATTAATTTATGAATCTCTGATAGGAATTTGTCAAATAGTGATTAAGGTGTAATAGAAAGATGCAATCATAGCTACCAAGAATTTAGCAGTTTTCTCACAGCAAGAATCTCTTGACCTTACAACTCATTTACTCTTCAGCTTGGCCTGGTAATCTCCAGAAGGAAATGATGTGGAACACGTGAATTCAGGTCAGAAACTTGTTAGAATTGGTGTGAAAGAGCAAAAGATTATTAGGACTCTCAATAAATTATGACTGAAAATGATTTGAAGTGAAAATTATGCTAGGATGCAAAAAGAGCAGGAATAAAAACCATCAAAAATGTGCCTTCATTCCAAAGAAAATGTACCAAGTCTGCTCTCTATAAAGTATATGCTTAGGAAAACCTTCATTTTCTGTAGTATACTCTAAGTATTTCTGTTTTTAAAAACTTCTTGTTATTTGTGATAAAAGACATCAAGAAAACGGAGATGAGTTCTATCATGTACATGTACAGTTTTCTGTTCATTCCATTGTTTGCACCAATAAAATCTCACAGTAATGATGTACAGAAGTGCTTATACAATAAGTAGAATCAGACATGGCTATTTACAAACAAAAATCTATATCAAAACACTATAGAGCTCTCTTGTTCTCACATTCTGATACTTTGCATAGTCAAAGTACTCTGTACTGCAGAGAAGACCAGCATGTGGAAATTTGCACATAAATCAGATGTAGAACAATACATCCAAAAGGCTTTCTTCAACCAAAAATCAGTACAGACAATATGTGAAGAAACTATGTTCTCTGTGGCAGGCTGCAGCTGTCTAGTTTTGCTTTCTGCATGTTTACTTTTACTTCCTACATAGGTGTGGTTAAGTGTTGTTTAGCATAATTCTTTTCAGGATTATTTTCCCACTCCTCAGCTTTTACTCTGATATCAGAACTTACCTAAACGTTCCCAGATCAGGGAATTAATATCTCACTTGGAGCTATCACATCTGCCTCACTGCTGCTGTAAGTCTCTAATTCTGATGGTTAGGACTTCCAATACCCTGCAAGTTTTCACAATCTTTATGCTACTATAAGAATGCCCGTTCTACTCACAGCGGCCGTAAATCAAGAATCCAGCTAGGATTCAACAGTCTTTTCCTCTACTTACTCACTAGTGAGTGACTGCACTTCCTTCATTATCAAGAGCTCTGACATTCCTGAGGTTCTGCATCCCAAAAACAAAAACAACAAGAAACAAACAAAAAATCTTATCTGCATCAAAAGAGAACCTTCTGTGACCTTTTGGTTTCATCATGTAATTAAAGACTAGAAATATGGTTGTCTTATTGAATGCCAAGGTAATCTCCAACAGAATGCATCCCTTCTTCTTTCAAGACACTCTCTGATGAAAGACTAAGAGCTGTGAAACAATGTTCACATTTATGCACACACGTAAATGCAAATATAAGGTAAGTGATCTTAATCAATCATCAAAACTTGGAAAAATCATTTGCTCAAAAATCATGACTTCATGAGATAAGCAAAAAATAGGAAGCAGCATATGTAAAAATATTTTAAACTTATAACATAAACAGGGCTTGTCATAATAATATGTTCTCTTAAGTAGTGGTACATATACTGTGCCTTGGCTGTTACTACCAAATGCTTAATGGAGTGAGCTAGGAGAGAAACTTTCCTCTGCTAATAGCTAGATCTTCATAATGTATGCTTTCAAAGAGCATTTAAAAGGCATTTTAGAATTAGTTAGAAGATGCTATTCTTACACATCCAGTTACAAGCCTTTCTTCCATCCAGAAAATAAGTTTTTGTCTCATTTTTTTGTGCTTGGTGCTATCCTTAAAATAATTTCATGATACTGTAACTGGCATCGAGATTCTTTCCCAAATTTCTTGCCATTGTACAAAAAACCACCAGATGGCGACTAGAAATGCAGCTCTTCATCATTCCCCGAGATCATACAATGCTGTGCTCATCTGTCTTCAGACCCGGCTTCTTGGTGGCCTCAAAGGGCGTACAACTTACAGTGTATGAAAGGAAAGCATTTATCACCTTCTGCAGTATACACCTGCTTGCTAGCCAAAATTGTTAAACAGCTGCAAGGGAGTTAAACTTGCATAGTGGTTCATAATGTCATACTCCAGAATGAAATTTATTCTGGGAGCTCTTCTTTGTCTCAACCTGGTAACATGTAGAGTCCCTGAATGTCACAAAGAGATAAATCTGCTATGTTACTCTTTAAATTCTAGAGCACCTATCAGCAGTGTCTGGGAGCAAGTCGTACTATAACAGATAACTGAAGCCCAGCTGATAAGAGCGATAAAGTATATTAGCAGCAGGAAAAAAAAAAAAAAGTAATAAAAGGAAAATAACTGGTGACAGAAATGGGGAAGTTTTAAACTATATAATAATGGATATATGTATTATTCTATCTTGGTCTTGCTTTAGTCACAAAGCAGCGGTTGTGTATCAAGCGAATGAGAGTATCTTCATAGCCAGTGAATCAGCTTTACCGGTTTTATGATTTTTTTTGCTATGGCGGCTTCATTAGTTTGCTTTTTATGACCTGATAAACTACTGGTAATATATTTAATTGTTAAATAAGCTATATGGATAATAATTAAAAGTGGATATTCATTCTATATTTGTCTTCCTGTGTATCCGTTCTATTCCACTCTTTTGGATATCATAGCTAATTAAAAAATGTTCGCAGTTCTTGTATCCTCTAGCTCGACTAGCTTTGTTGCTTCTATGGCTAGTGGCACTTAGATTTTCTCACATTGCAGTATGCTACCTCACTGTAATAACTCTACAGACTTTAATTAGTATGAGTTCCCTGGGTCTTGCTAAAGAGCATACTAACCATACTAGCTTTGTCTACATATTACTGGTCAGAAAACTAAACAAACTTTTATGCTTAAACTCTTCTGTTTATACAAAGAAGGGTAAAACAGATACATGGAGCAGAGTCTTTTGATGTATTCAGGAGTTAACTTTTCTTCTTTTAACCCACAATTCTTAGCTATTTAGAGCACTCTCTCCTGGAAAACTACATTTAGGAGCTCAAATGGGAAGAAAAGATATCTGAAGGACAACAGTTATGTTTGCCAAACAGTATCCTTGCACTAAATCCCATGCAAATATATTAATTTCAAGAAGGATTTCCTGTCCCACTTGGTGTATAACCAGGAAGAACTATTCTTGGAGGACAGAGTAATCCAGATGATTAAGTTATCCAGAGAGATGTGGAAGGATGCTTTATGTCTATCATCCCACATCCCTGAGTAGATGACTGTCAAATTTCATTGTCAGTTCCATGCAGAAAATAGCATACGGTTTATTTAAATAAGCTACCTGGAATTAGAACTTTGAGGTACCTGTAGAGATCCGTGCAGATTCTGCAGTCATAAATTGATTCTTTCATCAATTTAATTCATATATAAAAGGAAGCAGGATATTTTTAGCTATCAGAGCTTCTATGCTTCCTACACTTTCTACCACTTAAAATTACTGGGGGAATAATGCATGTGGTTAGCATAATCTTACTCATCAGTAATTACAGATGTTTAGAGTTGAGTATTCACTCTACTTAGTCGTCGCTCACAGAACATGAGATTCCTACTGCTATAAGTTTTGTGAAGAGCAAAATTGACAGTGTAGAATTAGAAATGTATATTCAGTGGAAATTATGACAGCATGATTTCAGTAATTCCTGAAGGGCAATTGATCTACTTCTGACTGAATGCTCAGAACACTGACTCACTAAACTTTAGAAGGCAGAAATAAAACCATCTCAGACATTTTTCTCAAGAAACGTAATGTCTGTATCTACCATGATTGAGTTCTTCATTTATCCAATAGCTGGATAAAGATGAATGTTTTTTCATTTATAGAATTTTTTTTCCTTTGCTTTATTTAAAAAATGGACCTATAATAGTGACTTAGAATCATAGAATCATAGAAACCTGAGAGTAGGGTCCAACTCCCCTGAAGTGAACAGGGATATACACAGCTAGATCAGGTTGCCCAGGGCCTGATCCAGCCTCTCCTTGAATGCCTCCAGGGATGGGTCATCCACCACATCTCTGGGTAACCTGTTCCAGTGCCTCACCAGCCTCTCTGTAAAAGACTTTTTCCTTATATCTAACCTAAATCTACTCTCATTAAGCTTGAAACCGTTTCCCCTTGCTCTGTTACAAAAGACTCTGCTAAAGAGTCTGTCCCCTTCTTTCCTCTGCCCTTTAGATATTGAAAAGCCGCTATCAGGTCACCTCGCAGCCTTCTCTTTTCCATACTGAAGAGCACGAGCTCTTTTAACCTATCCTCACAGGAGAGGTGTTCCATCCCTTGGATCATTTTTGTGGCCCTCTTCTAGACACACTTCAACAGGTCTGTGTCTCTCCTGTACTGAGGACTCCACATCTGGACACAGTACTCCAGGTGAGGCCTCACCAGCACAGAGGATCACCTCCCTAGACCTGCTGGCCATGCTTCTTTTGATGCAGTTCACAAGACGGTTGGTTTTTTTGGCTGTGGCAGCACATTGCTGACTCACGTCCAGCTTCTCTTCCACCAGTACCCCCAGGTCTTCTTCAGCAGGGCTGCACTCAGTCTTTTCATCCCCCAGCTTTTATTGGTAGCAAGTGTTGCCTCGACCCAGATGCAAGACCTTGCACTTGGATTTGTTGAACCTCATGAGGTTAACCTGGGCCCACTGCTCAAGCCCGTTTGGATGGCATCCCGTCCCTCTGGTGTGTCGACCGCATCCCACAGCTTGGTGTCATCAGCAAACTTGCTGAGTGTGTGTTTGATCACACTGTCAATGTCTTTGAGGAAGATATTAAAGAGTATCAGTCCCAGCACTGACCCCTGTGGGACACCGCTTGTCACTGATCTCCATTCAGACATTAAACCACTGACCACCACTCTCTGGACTCAATCCTCCAACCAGTTCTTCATTCACTGAATAGTCTGCCCCGCTCATCAAATCCATATCTTTCCAGTTTGGAGAGAAGGATGTTGTGGGGTGCCGTGTCAAAGGCCTTACTGAAGTCCAGACAGATGGCATCAGTTTCTCTTCCCTTGTTTATTGATGCAGTTACACAATCATAAAAGGCCAACTGGTTGGTCAAGCAGGATTTGCCCTTGCTGAAGCCATGCTGGTTCTCCCATCTCACCTCTCTATCTTCTATGTGCCTTAGCATAGCTTCCAGGAGGATCTGCTCCATGATTTTTCTCGGCACATAGGTGAGACTGACAGGTCAGTAGTTCCCGGGGTCATCCTTTTTACTATTCTTAAACATGAGTGTGATGCTGCCTTTTTTCCAGTCACTAGGGACTTCACTTGCTTGCCACAACTCTTCACATATCATTGAGAGTGTCTTCACAACTATATCAGCTGATTCCCTCAGGACTCACAGATGCATCTCGTCGGGACCCATTGTCTTGTGGATGTTCAGGTTCCTCAGGTGGTCACAAACCTGTTCTTCACTTACAGCATGAAGGCTTTCCTAACTTTAGTTATTTCAATATGTGGTTTATAATTTCATTTATATTGTAATTTACATAGCTGATGTAGTTGCAAATGGTCATTTAAATTTAAACATTATTTCTTTAATTTCCTGTCCAGAGATCAAATTTAAAAAAAAATTCTTCTGACGTCTCATTCAATTAATCATCATACTACACACTTTTTAGGAATAGGACTTAACCAGAGTTTTCAGAGAAAAAGTTGCTATACATTATAATATGTATTTATTTGATAGTTACATCCAGTTTCAGTGCATTTTGGTGATGTTGCTTTTATTTTTTTCTTTAACCTGATGTATTGTACTGATATATGCCCAAAATATTGATCTTAAATGAAAGAGAGAAAAGATTAATATTTTATTCGACATGTTGGAAGCTACCCACTAGTGCATTACGATACATCCCAGAGTAATTTGTTCCATTTTCAGACTAGCTCTCTGACAAATTTTCTTTTCAGCATAAAATGCAGAAAACAAACATATGGTATTCTGAAATGTGGCTGCAATATATTTCTATTTTCCAGCCAACTCTGTTAACCATAGTAGAGATGATCGTTCAAATTGTCCTAAACTTGGGATAGCTTTGTTAACACTAGACCCTCCTGGTGGGTGGAATTTGAATTTTCTGTTTGTTTTACAGTTCTGATTCCAAAAATTCTTTCAAGGAGAGACTGGTCCTGATGGATAATTAAAGCTGAAACTTAATGAAGTGTTATCCCACATTGTAAGTTGTGGTGAACAATGTTTGGAGCTGTAAGTTCTCAGTACTTCTTTAAGTACCAAGCATACCTTCCCCCCTTCTTCAGACATATAGAGATGTGGAGGAACTAAGCCCTTTACCATTTTCTTCAAAAATCCTTGAATAACAGCATCATGGTTCTTCTCAAATCCTCACAGTGGTAGGTCAGTGGTAGGCCACTACCCCAGGAAAAGGGAGAATAAACAAACTTTATAAAGCAGTCCTCTTCCCCAAACCCATTGTTCTGGGGAAAAAAAACACTGTCTTCTCCAATGTAGAATGTGGTATAAACTAGGAAATTTGCCAAGACATCCATTCTTCAAAATATTAAATCAAATAGAAAATCAGTTTAGAACACTTCCATTAATGACACAATCAAGATACTTCACTAAAATACCAAATTATTTTTACATTAAGAATGGACTCAAAATCTGACTCCATAGTCTGGGAAAAAAAAAAAAAAAAAAGAGAAGGACATAGCAAGGAGGAGTGTGTCACTTCAGCACTGTTTTTAATAGCCTTTCCTCTGAGCAAAACAGCTGGAAAATGGTAATTTCAAAGCCTCATACTCTTCCACTTAAACACTTGTCCATCAAAAGAAGCAAAGTGATATCAATCACAATTCGTCACAAATTCCAGGATCTAAAAATCTTTAAGCTTCAATGTTTGGTGTGATGAATTATACCATAGAATCATAGAATGGCTTGGGTTGGAAGGGAAGGGACATCAAGGATCATCAAACTTCAACCTCTCTGCCGGAGGCAGGGCCACCAACCTCCACATCTAATACTAGACCAGGCTGCCCAGGGCCCCATTCAACCTGGTTTTGATCACCTCCAGGGACGGGGCATCCACAACCTCTCTGGGCAGCCTGTTCCAGCACCTCACCATTCTCCCAGTAAAGAACTTCCCCCTGATATCCAACCTAAATCTTCCCTCCTTCAACTTAAAATCATTTCCCCTTGTCCTGCCATTATCTACACTTTAGAAGAGTTGTACCCCCTCCTGTTTGTAGGCTCCCTTTAGGTACTGGAAGGCTGCAATGAGGTCACCCCACAGCCTTCTTTTCTCCAAGCTCCCTCTGCCCCTTCAATGGCAGGGGAGGTGCTCCAGCCCTCTGATCATCTTTGTGGCCCTCCTCTGGACTCTCTCTAACAGCTCCCTGTCTTTCTTGTATCAGTGGCCCCATACTTGGACGCAGTACTCCAGATGGGGCCTCATGAGGGCAGAGTAGAGAGGGGCAATCACCTCCCTCTCCCTGCTGGCCACCCCTCTTCTGATGGAACCCAAAAATCCATTTGCTTTCTGACCTGCAAGAGCACACTGCTGGCTAATGTTAAGTTTTTCATCCACCAGGACCTCCAAGTCCTTCTCTGCAGGGCTACTCTCAAGAATTGCTCCTCCCAGTCTGTATACATGCCTGAGATTCCTCTGGCCCAAGTGCAAAATGTTGCACTTTGCTGTGTTGAACCTCATTAGATTCACTCATGCCCACTTTTCGAGTCGGTTGAGGTCCCTCTGAATGGCATACCTTCCTTCCATTGTTTCAACTTCACCACTCATCCTGGTGTCATCAGCAAAATATTCTGTGTCAGAAGCATTTTGCTTGGACAAATATTTTAATAAGTATCTGTCTTAGTTTCAGTTGGAACGGAAGTTTTCTTCGGAGTCTGGTAAGGTGATATATTTTGCTTCTTAGAGAAAAACAATGCAGATAACACACGGACGTTTATATTTGCTGCTAAGTAGTGCTGAACATAGCTAATCCCATTCTCAGTGAAGGGCGCAAGGAACTGGGAGGGAACAGAATTAGGACAGCTGATTTAAATGGGACAAAGGGATATTCCATACCATATGATATCTTGCAGAAGGAGTTTTTAAGAGGGTGAAAGTTCATCTCGCTCTCTTCCACTCACTGGGGAGCTAGATGGGCATTGGCTGGGGGGTGCTGAGCTATTGGTTGTGTGTTACTTCTTATATACATTCCTATACATATATGTATATATTGTCATAACTACTATCCTTTTCACTTTCTCTATCTTAGTATATAGCTTTTTCTCAACCCACGAGTTCTACTTTGTATTTTTTTCTGATTCTCTCCCCCATCCTTCTGGGAAGAGGAGGAGTGAGTGAATGACTGTGTAGTACTTAGCCACCTGTTAGGATAAGCCATAACAGTATCTCAGGTTTGCTTTCCCAAAAATAAAAGAGGATATGTTAAGAAATTAGCACAACTAAACTAGATGTTCATTTTTACATATTCACTGAAAAATAGAATTCTGTTGATCAGGCTTAACTGAAAGTCCAGATCTTCACCTTATAAAAAACTCCAAACGCAGGTCTGCATCTGCAGCTATTTGTGATTTTTTACTGTTAATTTTTATGTTTACTTAGAAAATTGATGGAAAGTGCTTTTGCATGGGTGAAGTTGCAGACTCACATTATACTGAGGAAAAAATGCACGGTCTCCATAAACTAACATTCATCCATCAGAAAGGATTGTTCTTACATTTCTCTGCAGTATGGCAGGGAGTTTCTCATAAAGCACGATTGTATCATCATATATAAGAGGATTTCACACAATTTTCAGTCAGTTGTGCTTCATTTTATACTCTATTTATGATCTTCATTGTACTTCTAACATCAAGAATGGTTACAGCCAAGTTATCTACTGGGTAAATTCAAAAGCTCTTGATATTGCAAGGAACCCTCCAAAATCCAAGAAGTTAGTAAAGAACTAGATGAGTCACCCTCAGGGGCTGTACAGTTTTTATCTTTGAAGATACTCAAAGCTTGGCGGTGCAAGTTAGCCCTGCTTTGTGCAGGGTGTTGGACTAAATTACCTGCAGAGGATTCTCCAACCTAGCCCTCTGTGATTCAAAAGCAGAAACCACAGCAGACTCAGTAGTATCTGTTACACTATCCATTAGTTAAAATGGCAGCTAGGTATCTTTGGACATTCAATTTTAGAGGAATTGTGGGAAGTTATTCTGCCTTGTCTTTCCACCAGACAACACCACAAACCTTATATACAGTCCCTGTATGTCTGGTCTTGCATTCTGTCCTGTTCCTCAACTTACCCTTCCCATCCTCTATGTATCCCTATGCACAAAGCAAAGCATCATATCCCAAACAGCGTCCTACCATGACATTACATTCCAAGAAACAAGAAAGCATTGCCAGAGTAGTAAATAATAATAACTCATAGAATCATTAGAGTTATGGAAGAAACACTTAGAGGTCATCTAGTCCAACTGACTTCCTTGCTTTTATTAGGCCTTTCATGTTCAACAGCCACCTCAAACTATGGCAACTCACCTTTCAACTCAAAGTTGCAAAATCTAGAGGAGATAGCTAAGAGTTCTCTGTATTTCCATCTATCTGTACTCTGGGAACATCCAAGTAGGCAGAACACACACGCTGCTGTGCTTGGTAGTGCAGGGACACCCCAGCACTTCTTGCTAAAGTGAGACAACACTTTGACCTTCTTGGTGTGTAACACAGTGAGTCTGAAGATGTTTTCAGTAAGGCTGTTGCCCCCTGAAACACATAGTCAGGTACACCTAAACCTTATTTAAACATTTTTCACTATTCCTATCTCTCTATACAATCATTCATTTGTGACATAACATAAACAGGACACTGAAATATGAAAATTTTTGAAGGAAACTATATAAATGATGCAAGCTTCAATTACAGCTCCCACTTACCACGAGGTTAAGTAAAACCCCCACTGAATTCAGTAGAGGTCTTGATCAAGTAAGTACTTAACTGGCCCAGTGTCAGTAAATTCACAGCAGTCTTGAGAGAAATCCGACTTTGTGCTTCTTCTCTCAGCAATCAAGGTGAAAACGCTGCTAATTCAGAGTGGTAAATTGTTCCTAAGAGTCTTAGTTCCAGTGAGACTATGCAGCTCCTGACAGCTGATGTTGTTCTGAGAATGTCTTTGTGGTAACAGAAGGTGTTCAGGAACTGAGAGTAACACTTCACACCTAATACAGCAGCTATATCAAATGATCTGAGTCATCTAGGAGCAGTGCCCTGTCCTCTTCCTATTGCTGCTTTGTGGTGCAACATGGAGCTGTGCTGTGTAAGTGTACGCAAAACAAACAGACAAACAACCAAAAGAAACAAAAGTGGCTGAAAATTAGCTAGATAGATCATTTACAAACAACTTAGAAAATGTTATTTGAACAAGCTAAGAGCCAGAAGCAGGTGAAGGCCTAGACAGAGACGAGCTGTTTATTGTATACACTTCCTATGTCTGGAAGACTGGAGTGCAATTGATGTATCCTCCTGAAATAACTGTAATGTAAGAAGCATTATTGTCCCCGTTTCTGAGCAAGGAATTGAACCACTGGGAGATTAAGTGAACTGCCCAAAGTGATACAGGTAGCAAGAAATAAATCCTAGTCTTCTGACACCAACTCAGTGCTTTAGTAATCCTCTCAGTTACAGTTGCTGTAAGGAAAAAAAGCCTGATCCCTTGTAAATATTACCTAGGCTTTCCAATGTGTAATCCTAGCTTGAATGCGCAATGTCTGCTTCAATGGCTGCAGAGCTGAAATGAGCTAACCATATATAGGCATCTTTATAATGCTGTAACACTGCCCATGACCATACTGGAACACTTTTACTATCACTGTTCTGCATGGCTACAGTAATGTCATTTCAGAATCTGCAGAAATGGAAAGTTATAGATTCTTCTTCTATCAAAATATTATATTTTAAATATTTTGAAATTTCACATGTACAAAAGATTATAATTGTACATATGCCAAATGTAGAACTTTATTATTATTATTATTATTAATTTTAAGTGAAATCCACTTATTAATCTAAAAATATCTCCCTTAGACTATGATCATAGCCTGCACATTCATCAGAAGTTCTAGCAGGGCATAAATAAGAAAGAAAAGCAAAAATAAATGTCTATTTTACTTAACAAAAATATGCTTATTAGCTTTACCACTTTCAAAGGACAGATTAGATGTAGCTAAAATGTGCTAAAGTGAAACTCTGGTATTCAGGTTTGAGATACATACATGACTAAGCAGAATGTACCTGAAATTCATTTGGGTTATGGCAGCAAAGACCACAAAAATATTGATGATAGTAAAATCAACAGAAGTAAAATTTGTAAGGCATACTCAGAAAAGAAATGCCTACTAGATAAGATTTGGCCAATACAAGCATGCAGATGACACCAAGTTGGGAGGGAGTGTTGATCTGCTAGAGGATAGGAAGGCATTACAGAGGGACATGGATAGACTGCATCGATGGGCCAAAGTACACCATATGAGTTCCAATAGGGTTGAGTGTCAGGTCCTGCACTTTGGTCACAACAACCCCAGACAACCTTACAGGCTTAGGGAGGAGTGGGTGGAAAGCTGCCAATATGCCAAGATCAGTATGAGTCTGGATGTTTTTTAATTCTGTGTTACTTTTTCAGTCATTAGACTGAATCTTAAGAATCATTGTGTCTCAAAGCTCACCACCACCACTGCAGAGCTGAGGTATTTATGTATCCTTTTTACCAGTGTTCTATCATCACATCTTGTCATCAAAGTCAGGTAACTGAGCAAAGCTGCCTGATCCTAGCTTCTCCAGACTGCCCAAACCACCTCGATACAAGCAGAATATCACCTTAGAAATTCAGCTGTCTTATCTGCTCTAGAAAGACCTATCACCATATCCACAACTGTTCATGTAGAATGAAGACAGATCGTACGTAAGAAAAGAGGAAAGTGATAGTAAAGGGAAGGTAAAACAAAGCAAAATTAAGGCTAAAATATTAAAGATACTGCCATTTGTGTTTTTTTCTTGTTTTGTTTGTCTGATTTTTTTTTTAATGGCATGTACCAGAAGAGAATGATTTGAAAAATGTAAGTTATCTTTAGCTTTAAATATCTGTGTAAAAACTGAAAATCAAAATTCACTTGTTAGTGCTGTATCTTTTGGCATTTAACAGTAAAAATATTCCCATGGAAAAATAATAAGGATATTGAATATTAAAACATCTCCTCAAAAAGGAAAATATTATTTAATTTCATTGAAAATTTTGGTCATTAAATCATTAGCTGCATATCATGTAAGCTACATTATGATTTTAATCACAGATTCTCATATCCTATGTTCTGCTGAGATGTAGATCACTCCAAAAGTAATGCTTCCCATTTATTTCCATGAAAACTACAACAGACACAAAGAGCAAACTAACACTGCTTGATAGAGCAAAGTCTCAGCTACAAAATACTATTTTTCAGTATAGTCACCATCACTAGCAATGCATTTTTGATGGAGATGAACAAGAGCCTGCACTCCGCTCTCAGAAAAATCTGCACTAGAAAAGGTGTCCCAGTGTCGCTGCCACCTCTACTGAAAAGCACCACACATCACCTCACCACACTCGCACCCACTCCAAAAACATTCAGAAAATATCAATGAATATCAATAGGTGCTATTTTTTGTGCATGGAGGAATTCAATCTCACACCTTTTCTTCATATACACTTTATGTCAGATGCTGTTTTGTCAGACTGCCCCTTTGCTGCCATCTGTCAAACAGTAACAAAAATGAAATATTGGTGGGAAGTTTCAAGCTCTACTGCCATACCACCAACATCCACCTCTGATGTTGTGTGCCAATGTAATAAAACAAGAGGCGTTATTTTCAGAGAAGCCCCAGAGATTCTCTTCAAATTGCTTTAAAGGAAGAATATAATTGTTTTGACACTAAAAATTTTAAATTTCCTGAGACAAGGAACTATGAATTCAGAGGGAAGGAAGTTCATTTCTGTGAAAAGTAATTGGAAAACTACAAACAAAATACTTTGCCCCGATCTGATTTGCACCACACCTGTGGAGATACAAGGCCAGGAAGAGAACAGAATGACAACAGATTTGTTTCTATGTAAAGAGAGATTTGTTATTATCAGCAAAAGCTTAAAAGCAATAGACTAAAAATTTTTCAATGGCCATTGAGAAAAAATCCTACCTCTCCTGAATCAAAACTGCTTAAATGAACACTGTAGGAATTACCTTTTTACTGGAAGGAGAGTTTAGATACACATTAGAAGTTTTATCACAACAAAAAAAAAAGAGAGACCTCAGCAGATGTAGCTGTATCTCAGTAGTTGTGCAGTTACATGTATACAAGGGTCCTTAGCTTACAGACCTCCTTCCCCAAGTTCAGATAGAGACATGTTTTACATCCTAGCTGTGTGTCTTGGCTATGGAAGGTAGATCTATCATACGCTTTTGTTAACATTGTGACATTCCATGCAAATAATCCCTTAGGTCAGCTACTTAAAGGTTGACCAGTATCCATTGTATTCCTTTGAGAAGAAAGAAAGTGACCTAAGCCCCTGCTGTGATAAATATTTAATCAGTAATCTGATGTGGAAAAGCTCTACTGAGAGAGCCTGGAAATAAGAGAGCTTGGAAAAGACATTGCATTCTGACAGCTAGTGAACATATTTACTTGTCAGGAAACACTTTGCTTATCTTGATCAAACTATAAATATATGCCACAGGAGAAAATCTATGATAACAGAAAGATTTTCATTCTAGCACACTATTGTGATCAGTATAAAGGCTAGAAAAGTTCATCTAGGAAATAAGGGAAAAGGTTTTAACTAGAACTATTTATTGATGACAGTGATGGATTTTTCATAATGTCTGTTTATTTTTAAATCAAGATGCATTCTAGGCTCAAGGAGATATTGTTCAGGGAAATCTCATGGCCAAGTCTGTCAGGAGGTATGATTAGGTCATTACAGTAATCTCTTCTGGCTCTGTAAGTTTAGAATTTTTGAAGACAACAAAATGCAAAGAGGCTAGTCAGCAAAAAAGGATGATGAAGTATTTGTTTCCAATTTTGTGTGAGTGACCTACTGAATTCATTGCAATTCTATACTATTTGATCTAAAGAAGGTACAGAGAAAATGTACAGAAGATGGACAAAGTTCTTTCAAGTTGGAGGATGCATTTGCAAGGCTGAAGCACCATACGAGATTATGGACTGAAAAGGATCCTGTAGGCTTCTCCCCACACAGCAAACTGAAATTAGTTTTTTTTATTCCAATTCTATTTTCTATTTAGGCAGTCAGATCTGTGGCAACTTCTCTATGAAGTTTTTGAATAACTTGAATACTTTGCTTGTATAGAATTGACTTACAGACACTGGTGTTTCAGACAGATTTCATAATGGCGAGGAACAGAAGGGAGTGTGAAATTCTTACTCAAGGCATCCACGATCTAGCCTAATGTTGACATCAGATTTGCTGTCTGGATTCCATTATAGTCCAGGAGAGCTAATCAATAGAGGTAATGGAGTTTAGAGAACAATTCATCTGACCAAATTTAGGACAAGATGAACTGCTCTCTAGATGTCATTGACTGTATTGGCTACTCCTCCATTGACTATAATGGAACTTAGACAATTCATTCAAACATGAACAGATGTGTTACATGTAACCAAGGCAAGATGAATCCTAACCTCAGTTTTTCCATTATTGTGGATAATGAGAACACCTACAGCTACATCAGACTATGGACATGATATGACTGCAAAGATCTTTTTGTAAAAATCTCTTTGTTTTGTTTCACATTAAATTGAACTGAAGACTGTCTTCAATTTTCATCATGACAAAGAAATTGAGTGTAATCAGACATGTTGCTAATAATACTGTTGCTTGAGCAATATGGCAAAAAGTACTGCTGTATCTTAGCAATGTTAGGTTGAAAAGCCATTTAAGTTTGAGCAGTTTATTGACTTTAGTGCATGTGTGAATATACATACATACACACTTAGGCAATCAACCTGTACCTTATAATAATAAATTTTCAAACTAACAGCATTTCACTGTCTTACCTTAAAATGAAAAGAAAGGAGAAAGTTAGATCTGTAGCACTACCCTTATATCTTAAAATTTGTTTGGTTACATAGGACATAATTATTTTAATATAAATTTGAATCACAGTAGGTGAATATAAAAATCCAAATGAAATAGAAATAGAAATAGAAATAGAAATAGAAATAAATAGAAAAATACAATGGATGTTTTAGAATGAGTTACATAATGCAATATTGTAAACCATGATAGAAGATGAAAAGTTCCTTGTGAAAACTCTTCTCATTAGGTGTATGTAAATGTTCACTATGATTAGTAAATGATTATTAAACTGTGTTTTACCCTGAGTACATTTTTTGGCTCAACCTTATCCCTTTAAGAATGTAGTATTGAAATCATATCAGCCAGAAGGGATTATAATTGTGGGTCCAAGGATCATGGACTAATTCTTTTAGGTAAAATCTTTTCAGACAAGACATATCAGTAAGTTGTCTCCTGTTACCTTTAAAGTTTGTTTAACTGAGACCAATATATTGTCTAAAAGTACAGTTATACAACTACATCTAAATCCAAAATTTTAACTGATGGGAATGCAATTTCTTAGAGCCATCTGGGGCATTCCATGTTATGTTTCCCATCAGAATCAGTGACTAGAAATAATCAGTGAGTTTTTTTCAGAAGTTCAGTAACACAGAATAATGATTATCTAGAAAATGATAGGTTTCATGAATGTTATAAATTATTACAATTAAATTATTTAGCTTTTGTTACAGTATTTCTCTAAGTACCTGTTTTTAAGGTATTCTTCCTATCTCCAGAGAAACATTATTTCTGGTAAAAGTAAGCAACAGGAAATTTTTTCTCCAGATTCATGGGACAGTTTTCATTTCATGTGTGAGATGGCAGCAAAGGTATTCTTAGCAGTTTTACAGCTGAATATAAGAAACCTGTATATGCAGACTAACAACTATTTCATTTTGCTAACTTGATTTGTATCATTTTGAGAATGAAGTTATCAGCAAGCACAACTGCTTATGTTTAGTGTGCAATCAACAAGAAAAAGGATAGAGAAATTCCATGTGAGCATGGAAAAGCACAGAGAGGTAAAAAAAATAATAATAAAAGCATATTGATCTATTGAAAATAGAAGAAGAAAAGATAGGAGAACGGTATATGTTAACATGTTTTTGACCTGTCCCAGTGACCCTGCAAAGCAGAGCAGAAAACTTAAAGAAAGGAAATATTTGTATAAAAAGATCTCTGATTTCCAGCATGCTGTAGCAGAAATTGTAGGGTGGCTGTTTTGTGGTTTTTTTTCCAGCAAGTTATTAACCATATTCACACTCAAGGTATAGAGTCTATTCTTGATCCATGCCTACCCTTTCTACTGATGTGAAGCCATAAGCTCATTTTAGTGTCTCACAAATCCCAGCTAGCAAAAATTACTTTTCAGCACATTCACATGGCTTTGGGACAGTTAAGCTTGTGAGCATACACTTCGTTTGAGAATGTTTACCAAGAAGTGCAGTGCATTTCTAAATGTTAATTTTAAATAGTTGTAAACACCTAAATAATTCCATCTGCAGAATTGCAGAATAGAACAGTGGTATTAAATCACAGTAATCCTGCTTTGAAGTAAACCTTCATTATCCAGCAGTAACAATCACCATAGTAGGGAAGACAGTAGCAGTAAATCTTCTGATGCTCATACAATTCAGCCTCAATCTCCGAGTTTTAGCAAAGAGATCAATCCTTGATATTCTGAAGGTGAAGTAAAACATAAGACAAACTAGCTCTGTTTCAATTCCCAGCTTTGTCTTAGTTTCCTTTACAGTACTTATAAACCCAGCTTACCTGTTCTTAAAACCCTTCAATTCCATAATCCTCCCTTTACTGTATGCTCTGTAACCCCTGAATGCAAATCAAGGAAACTGCTGATAGTTCTGTCTGGCTGTTAAACAATCTTCTCACACTCCATTATTGAAGTCTCTTTGCATTACACAGATAATTCTCCCTAGTTCACTTACAACTACCTTAAACTTGTGTTTTCTTGCTGTTATTTAGGTTTGAATACATTCATAGCACTTTTTATACTTGGAGAAAAACTTAGATCCAAGTCAAGAGGAATCCAAAAGGAATTTGAATCTGATGCATTCTAGTTCATCTAATAGGTCAGACAGCATCTTCAGATCTATCCCTTGTTTCTGACCTTGAAAATGACTACATTCTAGCAGTAAATTTGAAGGGTACGTCTCTATTTTACTTCAAAGATTTTACATCTGTTTCATTTTTGTTTCATTTTCTCCAAACAACTATAGATCCTCAGTAACATCAATTAATACTGAGAGAGACGCAGGTAGAGACATTTGACAATTCAGAAAACTGTTAATGGAATTCGTCTACACAGTAGACCAAATTTTCTCTGTAAGAAAATTCTGCATTCAATTAACCCTGTTCTCCACTTTCTTTCCCCTCTCCTCACCTTCCTTTTGTATCTACTTGTGTGTGGCATCCCAGGGCAAAAAGAAAAGCTGATGAACGTCAGCAACCTGAAGACCCACAGGCCACTTGGGAATATTTCTCATAAGACCTCAGAAGAACAAGCAATACCTGCAGCATAGGTTGTCACAGGGAGCTGTTACAAAGCCCTGTTCCAGACTGAGGTTCATGCTGCAAATTCTGGAAGCTTTATTCAGATGTTATTAGAGTCAGGACTCATTAAGTTCTCTGCAGACCATGCAACGTGTTTTGAGCTTATCCTAATAGCTCTCTAATATCCCTGCAGAACAGCTCTCCAGAAATTGCTGGTGACCAGTCACGTGTACTATTAGAGTATAATTTAAAAAATACAGCTAAATACAGATGTTGTGTTTTCTCTTCTAGCTACTACAAAAGAAGAAATATAGTTTTTCTTCATGAAGAGGGAGACATCTGAGTCCTTCTCACTCCCAGTGTGAACAAGAGACTTCACAGATGTTCCTCTGTGGAAGGAGAAAAAATGTCATTTTCTTGAAATTTAGAGGTCAAACAGGCCAAAATTATACCTTTGCCACATAAAATTCAACCTTTTTGACCAATATTTAAAAATCAGATTTTTTTTTAACCAAAAAATATTATACCTTCTAAACAACTTGATTTAGGAAATGATGACAGACCATCTGGTGGGAAGTCTGGCTTGTAGAGTTCCTGACCTTCTCTCTTGAAGAAAGCATATGATGCTACAGAGGACCCCCTTTTTCCCCTGTCCTCCCTGAATAATGACATTCAGATGAAGACCCAGTGTATAGTGTAGAAATATAAGTCAGAATAGTTCTTATAAGGCAACAGAAGCATTTTAGGCTTCAAATATTTGGCTTAGGCACTCCAAGTTTGGGAGTGGTTTTCTGAACTCTTCCTGTGGGAGAAAGAAAAATGTCCCCACATTGCTGGTCTTTGTCAAAACAACTTCATCAAGCTTCTTGTTCTCAGTCCATTCTGCACTGACTGACTACCTCTCTAGCTTTCTTGGGGAGCAGAATAGTCAGTTCCTCTGAACCCAGATGACTTCAGAACTGCCTAAAACTGGTTCAGATTGTCCAAGATACTCAAAAGTTGTATAGGGGAACAGATAGACAAAGGCGTGAACACAAACAGACACACTGTTCACATCCAGATGTAGAAGATGGTCACCTAGAACTTCTCTGCTCACAGAACAGGACTGAAATATGTTAACAGAATATGTATAGACGCATTTATGCAGGGGCTGTTGAGCAGAGTAATCTGACTCAGTCATTAGGGCACAATAATTACAGAGGCTGGCATTCCCTACAGGCAACAGAAAAAGGAGCTGCCATCATAAAAAATTTGCGTACACGTAAGAAGTCTTTTTGTGTACTTTGTGGCAGGAATAAAAGCATTTGGAAACCAAAAAATGTATTTTGCAGGATTAAAGTGAGGTATTCAGATTCAATCACTATCTGTTCATGATTTTAAAAACACCAAAACTCAGAAAGGACCTGTTGCTTTCCTATGTCACTAAACAGCTCTTTATCCTTGAGTTTCTTCCACCACTTACAAAGTAAAAAATCTCATTTTTTACAGAGTAAAAGAAACAACAATTGCACTCTTTTTAAGCATGGGTGATAATGGGGATGCCCTGGTGCAATAAAAATTCCCTATATAAAGGCCATGACAATAGAAACAAGGAGTGGGTCTATTTCCCTGTGCCATCAGCAGGCTTCCTTTACACCACAGTGAAAATTCCAGAACACTGCAGTAAGATCCAAATAACAAAACAAATTATAATAATGATAACAAATAAATTACAATATTGAGACATATCCTAGTCATCTTTTTGCCTTTTCTTTTACTTTCATTTTGCCATGGGCATTCTACTTTTTCCTATTAAAATAAAACAAATGAAAATAGCAACATTCTTTATCTGTTTTGAAAGTATTACTTAAAAAAATGGATCCCTCTTAGAAATTTTATTAAAATAAAGTTAAATATATTCTGCTTTTTAAAAGTGGAAATCATTCTGTGCTTTTAATTTCTTTCTAAAGTAACAAATGGCTCTGCACCAGAATGTTGCTTACCATTACTGGTCCTGGCCTTAGGGAATGTTACTTTATTACCTTTCCAAACCATACTTCAGAGGAATTAATTAATTGATGCTCTTAGCAGCCTCATCCTGACAAAAACATATGATACTCAAATGTTAAACATGGAAGCTAAGATGAAACTGTCAGGAGAAGGCTGAAAGTGGTTATTAATATGGGTTTTGATAAATATCTTCTCAGGCTCACACTGTGCCTCGTCTACTTTCATCTTGGAAAGTAGTTAATCTGATTGATGAAGATTCTGTTTCAGATTGTCTCCATGCTGAGTTTAATAACTGCGCTTTTTTCCCTCAAAAATAAAAAGTCCCTTATTGGAAGGCAAAAATGCTTTGCACTGGCGTGTTTTGCGATCATGTAAGAAGCCTAATAGTGAAATCTTTGGTTTTTGCTCCCTTCGTGCTTGAATAGTGTTTCTTAATTATCACACCATTCCATACATGACAGCATCCCGTCCACTTCCCCCCTCCCTGTGCACTTTGGAAAGCGGACTGATAAGAATGTTGTCATATGCTGCTAATGTTAAGCCCTCAGGCTTAAAAGAGCAAGCTCATCATGGCATCCTATCAGGTCTCCAGCACAAAGAGGCAACACAGCAAGACAGTTTTGTGCCATTACTAATATTCCAGTGTTAAAAGAGAACAAACTGATTTTTTAACTATTATTTAAATAATAATTCTTAAATACATAGTCATACTTGGCTGCTGAGTTAGATAAAAAGGTGTATCTTTACAGAGTAACATCTGTAGATCTGTTGCCCTATGCTATTCAATTATCCGTGTTATAAAGAACAAAACTTTAAAATATCACAACAAAAAAAATTGATAAAAGAGAATTTCAAATATACAGTGCTGCTAAACATAAAAAACAAGCAATAGGATTGCTATTAACTACTAATTCAGCTTTGGTTGTAAACATCACTGTAATATGTCTTCAGAAAATTCCTCTGTTAATTTGAACCTCAGATATTTTCTCCGTGAATATCCTGAGATATAGTGACAGCATATATCACCTGTCATCTCTCCAATCATAACAATTAAGTTCCCCGTACAGTCTGTTCACTATGCTACATAGAGGTGACTTCCCCAGGCCACTGCTTTAACTATGCTACGTCTTTCTTGAATCCTACCACTGTGTCATGGTTTTGTGATTTTCGGTTATTGGTATTCCACATCATAACATCATGTAGTGGATGTACCTGGTTCTCAGAAGAGAAGGACTACTACAGTTCCCCACGGTACTTTGCTCCTCTGTTACCATTTCTGGCCAGAGGGAAAAGATAAAAACTTGCAGATCACAAGACCTCAGCCCTTCTCTTTCCACCCGTCTCTCGTCCTGGCAGCACCTCACTCTCCAGCCGTCTTATCGTCGGTAGTAGAGTAAGGCCTACCTTGACTTTGGACATTCTCTCTCGCTGTATTGGATTTATCAGCTTAAATTGTAATTATATTGTATTATAGTGTGTTGTTTTGCATTCCGATATCTTATTTAGTAAATTAGTTTGTTTCTCCTCAGATTGTTGCTGCTGTTTTTGCTCTCAGGCCCATTTCCTTACCCTTTTTTCTCTTTTCCCTTTTCCCGGGGCGTGGGCCCATGGGTCCCCCGTCCCCTTTGTCACGGAACTGGGCCAAACACCCGTAAACCGTTGACACACTGATTCCACCTTCTCCATCATACCTAAAGCAAATTATTTCCTTTATGTCTTACAGACCACACCCTACAAAACAAATTGCAAATTCAATCGCAGACTCCTAATTAGCCCACCTTGTGGGCTAATCATACATTCCTGGTAATGCTTTCTCTACTCCTGAACCTGATAATTAGGGTATTTCACACCACCTTAAACATCTTCTTTTTACTGAATAGACTGGAAAATCTTCACAACCATTAGGTTTCTGGAGTGTGGAGACCACTATCTGATATGATGTGCTGGTTTCACCTGAGATAGGGTACATTTTCTTCACGGTAGCTCGTATGGTGTTATGTTTTGGATTTACTATCAGAGTTAAACCACAACATATAGGATTGTAGAATCATTAGGATTGGAAAAGGCCACTGACATCATCTAGTCCATTCACAAACCCATCACCATAATACCCAATAAACCATGTCTCTCAGTGCCACATCTACATGTTTCTTGAACACCTACAGGGGTCGTGACTCCACCACTTCCCTGAGCAGCCTATTCCTGTGCCTCTCCACTCTTTCTGAGAATAAATTTTTCCTAATATCCAACCTGAACCTCCCCCAGTGCAAATTAGGATCATTACCTCTTGTCCTATCACTAGTTACCTGGGAAAGGAGTCTGATCCCCACCTTACTACAACCTCCTTTCAGGTAGTTGTAGAGAGTGAAAATATTTCCCCTGAGCTTCCTCCAAACTAAACAATCCCAGTTCCCCCAGCCACTCCCCATAAGATGTGCTCCAGAACTTTCAGATCCTTATTGCATTTATCTGAACACACTCTTGATGTCTCACTTGTGGTGTGGGGCCCAAAACTGATGAACACGGTACTTGAGATGCAGCCTTACCAGTTCCGAGTACAGAGGGCCCTAGTGCTGCTAACTACATTATTTCTGATACAAGCCAGGATGCTGTGGCCTTCTTGACCACCTGGGCACACTGCTGGCTCATGTTCAGCCAGCTGTCAACTAACATTCCCAGATCCTTTTCCTTCTCTCATCTTTCCAGCTACTCTGCCTCAAGTCTGTAGTGTTGCATGGGAATATTGTGACCAAAATGCAGGACCTGACACTTGATCTTGTTGAGCTCATTTTATTGGACTCAGACCATCAATTCAGTCTATCCAGATCTCTCTGTAGCGCCTTCCTACCCTCAGGCACATCAACACTTCCTCCCAGCTTCATGTCATCTGCAAACTTAGTTTCAACCTGTGTCATTCCACAGTCATTCTGAACTCTCCTTACTGATTAATACCTGTAAACCTTGGGTAACAATTGTTTTATTCTTAAAAAAGTCCCACAGTGACAGTGCCACAAAAGGGCCATATTCAAAATTTGTATAAAGTTTCCATTAAAGTATCTTCCAAGCTGCTAAATCTACATCTGAACCTGGATAATACTGAAGTCTAATGTGTGGGTTGAAGTTAAAAGGCAGTGCAATACTGAGGAGCAAGTATTTCATTTTATCGACAGTCCAGTCAAGACTATAGCCCTTTAGGAAATTGCCTGGGAAATGTCAATTTGTGTGAAAATACCGATTCATCAGAAAATAAATTTAGAGTGGTTCAGATTAAATTGGCCTTCTATTCCAAAAGCTAGGTAATAAGTTCTTTTCTGAGTTTTGTAGCTGTTTTTCTTTTTTTTTTTAATCCAGAAGAGTTCTTTATTTCAGACTTAAGGGGTTTTTTAAATTATTATTATTTATTTCTTATTAAAATGAAAAGTTGAAATATTCCTAAATTGTTGTAAAAAAAGTTCCAATCCAATCCAAAGTTATTTACATACTAGTACTACATAAGTATCTTTGAGAGGGCAGAAAAAAACTTTTTCAGTCTTGAAAGGCAAAACTAGACAAAGAAACACAAGAATTACAGTGTATCAGGGCAGAGCCCACTGAAGTCTTCTCTCAGCAGTGTCAACAAACTCAATTTTTTTGCTGCAAGAATAAGGAGCCCACTGAAGCCAGATTGCTCCTTGTTCTAGCACCTGGGGTCTTAGCAGATCTATGAGTGGATAGAGAAGACATGAATCTTTGCACATTGGAGGAAAAACATCCAAATAAACAGGCTTATTCTTGTAGTTGCAGGGAACAGGCAAAGTGACGATTGAGATTAGATATCTATGAGGGTCAGGTGCTAAATAGATCACATATCCCATTACTGACATTGCTGCAGAAAATGATGTGGCTCTCCAGGGCTCAAATACTGGCAAAGGAAGTAGCACAGGCACACTGGCATTTGGTTATTCTTGTTTTTCCACTGCCCTCAGTAGCCACTCCCTAGCCTGTGCCTGCAGCCAGCTCATCAGCTCTGGGGAGAGGAAGGTGAGAGGCTGTCTTCTGCAAGTGGTAATGTGCCCTTCACACTTGCCAACCTCATTCTTTTGACTAACAGAAAGGGACAGAAAATTAATTTATTTTTTAGGTGACTTGATTAGGATTTGGAAGAAGTATGGTCTGACCTTTCCTCTTTGACTTCGAGTGAATCACCGAATTTCCTCTTTTCATCAGTTCCCCATGTATAAACTAGAACTATTCCTTCCCTTCCTTGCAACAGCCAATACATATCAGCAGTTATTTACTGAGAGTTATTTACTTGTGTTAGTCTGCAAGTGCCACATGCGTTATGGCATATGAGTGTGAATCAGGTTTTGCTATGGAAAAACTAATGAGATCTGGAAGGGCAAAAGATGTTGTTGTCTACCTGGGTTTCTGCAAGGTCTTTCACATGGTTCTACTCCACAACCTTATCTCTGATTTGGAGGGATAAGGATTTGAAGGGATAAGGATTTGAAGGGTGGAATAACCAGTGGATAAATAATTGGTTGGAAGGTTGCAGCCAGAGGGTTGTGATTAGTGGTACTACATCCAGTTGGAGAGCAGTGATGAGTTGTGTCCCGTAGGGGCCCATCTTGGCACATTGGCATGTTGGCTCTTCAACATCTTTATCAGTGACTTAGAGAGTGGGATTGAGAGTACTTTCAGCCAGTTTGCAGACACTATCGACAATACCAAGCTGAGTGGTACAGGTGACATAACGGAAGGGATGGAAAGGAATCTGGACAGGCTTGATAAGTAGGCCCCTGTGAACATAATGATGTTCAGCATGGCCAAGAACAAGGTGTTGCACCTGGGTTGCAGCAACCTCAGATATGTGTACAGGCTGAGAGAAGAACTTATAGAAAGTAGCCCTTCTGAGAAGAACTTGAGTGTTCTGGTGGGTGAAAAGCTGGATATGAGCTAGCAGTGTGTGCTTGCAGCCTGGTCAACTGCATCCAAGGCTGTATCAAACGAGGAGTGGCCAGGAAGGAGAAAATCACAAAACCATGACAGAGCTCTACTCTGCCTTTATGAGGTCCCATCCAGAGTATTGCACTCAGGTCTGGAGTCCCCAGTACAATAATGACGTCTATCTGTTGGAGTGCCTCCCCTGTGAAGAAAGACTGAGGGAGCTGAGCTTTTTAGCTTGGAGAAGAGAAAGCTTCAGGGAGACCTCATTGCGACCTTCCAGTACTTGAAAAGATCTTACAAGCAGGAGGGAAACTGAGTATTTACATGGGCAGATGGTGATAGGACAAGGGGGACTGGCATTAAACCAAAGGAGGGGAGATTTAAATTAGATGTTAGGAATACATTTTTCACTGAGAGATTGTTGAGGCACTGGAACAAGTTGCCCAGAGAAGTTATAGATGATCCATCCCTGGAGGCGTTCAAGGCCAGGTTGTGTGGGGCCCAGGGCAACCTGATCTAGTACCTGATCTAGTGCCTGATTTAGTGATTTGCAACCCTGCTCATGGCAGACAGGCATGCTAGAATTAGATGATCTTTAAGGTCTCTTCCAACTCAAGTAATATTATGAGTCTGTGATTCAGTGATTCTATTATGATTCTACAATCACTCTCTCCTTCAAAATCGAGGAAGGTCTTCTCACAACAAGAAGAGCACAAACAAAAGAGCACAAACAAAATCTAACATTGTAAGTTTTCAACAGCAACAACAAAAAGTAGAGAATGTTAAAAAAGAAGGAAAAGAAGAAGAAGAAAACAGCTACCCTTTACTGAGAATTAACGTATTGATAAACACACCTCAATACAACATGGTTAAATGGCACATTCAGTTTATGCTACTCATAACAATTCTAAACATCTCTAGTGCTCTGGGCACTGTATCATTTTAGGTGTACTTTCCTGGAGGAATAGCATTCTGAGCCAACTGCTGGCAAATCTTGAACACAAAATTTGCAGAAGGAGGCTGGAAATGCTCAGTTTGCCTATCTACAGAGGACCATCTGGTGGATTTTCACTCCATGTTGGAGTTACTTGTTTTGTTTTGTTCTGTTTAGTCTGTGATAAGTTATAGGAACTGCAGGAAGGGGAAATCAGCTGACAGCTGATCCTCAGGGGAAGCAGACAGTGCTTCAGATGAAGGTGGAAATAAAAGCATACCCTGTTGGAAAGGAAAGGGAAGGGGAAGGGGAAGGGGAAGGGGAAGAAAAAAGAGAAAGGAAAAAGAGAGAGGGAGGGGGAGGGGAGGAAGAGGGGGTGGAAGAGGAAAAAAAGAAAGAAAAAGAATGAAAAAGTGAATAAGGTGGTGGAAAGAATATTTTCATTGATGCTGATTTGTGCTCAGAATATTTACTGTTTTGCAATGAAAGGGAGGACTATATGAACTGTATAACTGCCTTTGGTAATTCTTGCAGGAGTGCCCAAGTAGGAGCAAAGCAAATATGCATGTTGTCATCACGGGCAGTGTCACTCATTGAATATAATGATAATGTATCAAGAAAGCAGAATTAGGACTGGTATGAGATCACAGAATCCTAGAATCATAGAATTGCTCAGGTTGGAAAAGGCCTTTGAGATCATCAAGTCCAACCGCAACCTAACCAAACTACCCTAATTCTAACAACCCACAGATAAATCACGTCCCTGTGCACCACATCCAAACGGTTTTTAAACACATTCAGGTATGGTGACTCAACCACCTCCCTGGGGAGCCTATTCCAGTGCCTAACAAGCCTTTCTGCGAAGAAGTTTTTCCTGACATCCAACCTAAACCTTCCCTCATTTATTCACTAATCATAAACATGATTACTGAATTGCAAACTCTTGTCTCAAGAAAGAAAAAAAAAAACCATAACCCTACATCATGAGAATTCCATTCCCAAAAATCTTCATGATCATTTGTGTCATCTGCCAAAACCTAAGCTATAAGTCACAAGGGTATTTAAATTGTGCATGTAATAAGGCAGATTTTCTGAGATCTCCTCAGACATGATAGAGGAGAATCAGATGCTGTGATTCTTACTATCCCTGGAAATAAGGAGAAACTTTCTCTGTATTTTGGTGGGAGTTTCATATAACCTAAAATATAGAATCATTTTCCTCTACTGAAAAATGCAAGAATGAGTGCTGTGTGGAATGAGATATACCAAGAGGCAGAAAAAAAAAAGAGAGAGAGAGAGAGAAAGAGAGAGAGAAGAGGGGGAATTTCATTTAGGAGACAAAAGGAATTAATGGTGAATGGAAAATATAGACCCTTTGGTACAGCAAAACAAGGAAATTTAGTAAAATTAGATATTTTACATGGAAAATTGAAAATTATTGTCCTTGTTAGGCAGAGAGGAGCATGTTTTCCTTTGGGCTGAGCAGTGTCATTCATATATGGAGCAGAGAGGGTGAGGAGGAGGTGAGGTAGGAGTGATGGTTCTCTCCAAGACAATGCATAGTGAATAATCTCTTCCCTTTCTCTTTGCTGGCTCTTTGTCTTCCCTCTTCTTATAGCACTGATTGATATGTAGAATAAGAACATTCATAAGAGGATTTTCTCTTAAAATTTCTTAATCAACAGGCCACTAGGTCTTCCCTCTCCTCCTCTTGTCTCCCAATTTGACTTTCCTTTATGTATTTTCTCCCCTTAGTGTAGCTGATGGGTTTTATTGAACTTAGTAAAATCATACAACATAATTCAACTCCTCCTCTTGGGTATATCTCAGAGATGACTTCTTCAGAATCTGACAGATCATTGCTGAAGGGGCAATTTTCTTTTGTAAAAGAGTACATTCTATTAACGTGTTTAAAACTTGCTCACAGGAAAAGTAAATTGAGAGTACTGGACCTTATTACTTTTGTATTTTTGCTATTCTTAACAAACATAGAAAGCAATCAGCTTTAGGAGCTGAAGTATAACATGTTGGAGGAAAGAGATGAAAAACCTAGCACTGTTACAGAAAGGACTACAAAATAGAAGCTTTACCAAAAAAAACACCACAGTATACTGGTGGCAAACCACTATTAAGAAATGAAATTTAAAAATGTCGAAAATGACATTTAGTAGTAGCTCTGAGAAGCTGCAAGGGTGCATATTATTTGTTTTAACAGCTGTGGAAGAAACAGTAGGCCTAAACATTTTGCTGCTGTTTGGATCAAACTCTGTGACTGTTAAAGAGATAAGTATGTCTGACAGGATTCATTTCAAAGAAACCGCTTTGTGACTAACAGCAAGTTGATCTCATTACCTGCTTCTTGTATCAGTCTGGTGAAAGAGTAAATCTGAAGTTCAATTTCTCCATCGTTCTTCTTAATCAGCTGGGAAAAATTGTCTTTAAACTAATGTAACTAATTCCAGAGAGGGGTGAGGAGTTAGGAGGAAAAATAACTGTTCTTATCTTTTGAAATCTAGGCTTTAGTTGGAAGCTACATTTTTTATTAAGATAGCTTTTATCAGCCTAAGAAATTAACTAGTCCAGAAAGAGCATTTATTAATACTGCAGTTAGTCTCTGAAATGCACTTAGGAATGTGCAAAATGAAATTAAAACTCAGTACCACTATGAAGCATTCCCAAAAGCAGTACATGGGAAAGAGCCTTTAAAAGAGTAAGTATATGTCGGTTGTTCTGAATGTAATACCTCCTATTTATTTCCTTAGAAACTACAACAGATACAAAAAGCACAGTAACACTATCTGATAGAGCAAATTCTCAGCTACAAAATACGTTTTTTTTAGCATAGTCTTGATCATTATCTGATTTGAGCTGATTGAGACATTCTTTTCATGATGTGACAGCTGTATATGACTGTCTGGAACGTGGCTTGTCTTTTACATTGCTGTTACCACTGCTCACACCACAGTGGTATACCACCCACCACTTCACTGTGCTCACATCCACTGTTTGGACACCATAAACACTCAGCAAACATTGGTGAATGTCAGTGGGTGCCATTTTTTCCACATGGAGAAGTTTAATTTCATACCTTTGCTTCCTATGCTCTTCCATGTCAGATGCCACTTTGTCAGAGTGCCCCTCTGCTGTCGTCTGTCTCAGAATATTGGTGGGAAGGTTCAACCTCTACTACTATACCACCAGTATCTGCCCCTGACTTTGTGGGCCAACATAATAAAACAGAAGAAATTACTTTCAGAGCAGCTTTCACAAGCAGATTCACAGAGACTCATCACCTTTGAGTTTACAGACACCCACAGTAGAGTGAACAAAAACAACAGTTATTCTCCCGATTTGCCACTAGTCATAAATCTCCTATATCACTCTACCATGCACAGTACTAAGATCTGAAAAAAATCTGTGCTGAAGTTGTGTCCTGGCTTAAGCCTAATTTTGACCCAACTGAAATTCATTGCAGTGATTCATATCAAGTTTGAGAGCAAATGAGAGTGTAAGACTGTCAAGAGTAAGGCACTATTCTGAAGTAACAGAAAATACAGAATGATTGGCAAAATAATACTAAAGGAATCAGAGAGGGAGAAACTGGCCAGGACAGAGTGACAATGGAGAATGGAATAGCAAAGGATAGTGGACAACTCAGAATAAAAAAGGGTCAACAAGGCAAGCTGAAAGTCACTCAGAGTCAACAACAAGCTTGAAATGGGAAGAGACTTGAAGTGTCTAAGTGGATGAAGTCTCTGAAAAAGTATCAAAGGGTTCAAGGTGAGATTAAGCAAACTGGGCCAGAAACACAAAATGTAATATCTAATGGAAAAAAAATAAGCTTATTCAAGCTGTCAGAGGTCAGGCTATTGGTTTAAGTAAACTCTTATGCTTTGTTGAACAGGACTGGCAAGGATGGCTGAATGGTGATAGTATCTCAGCTTCCTCAGAAATCTGAATGGTACCTTTTGAGTAACTGAACATGAGATTATTTGCTGAGAGAAAAATAAATATTTGTAGTTAACCCACAAAGAACATAACGTGTGAAATTAAGTGCCATTTTTTGCCTGAATGCCAAAATTCCATAGCACATTACTAGTGTACACATTAAAAACCAAAATGAGGCTCAGAACTTCTCAGCAAACATGACCACTTGTTTCTAGTAGTTTGAAGTAAAAGACACTAAACATAGGAAGAACACTGTACATTTGGCTAAGAAAAGATCATGCAAAAACTGCTAACTTGACATATTTTTACACCATAATATTATAGAATTACATATTACAGATTATGTATCTCTTTTATTATACTTCTAAAATAGGTCAAACACCACAGTTCACAATGCAGAATCATAGAATCACCAAGGTTGGAAAAGACCTACAAGATCATCCTGTCCAACCATCCACATATCACCAATAATTCTCACTAAACCATCTCCCTCAACAGAACATCTAAACATTCCTTGACACCTCCAGGGTCGGTGTCTCCACCACCTCCCTGGGCAGCCCATTCCAGCCTGATCATTCTTTCGGAAAAGTAGTATTTCCTAATGTCCAGCCTAAATCTCCCCTGGTGCAACTTGAGGCTGTTCCCTCTCATCCTATCACTAGTTACACAAGAGAAGAGGCAGAACCCCAGCTCACTACAACTTCCCTTCAAGTAGTTATAGAGAGCGATAAGGTTTCCCCTGAGCCTTCTCCAGACTGAACAATCCCAGCTCCCTCAACCGCTCCTCATAAGGCCTGTGCTTGGTGGCCAAGAAGGCCAGTGGCATCCTGGAGTGAATTAAAAAGAGAGTGGCCAGCAGGTCAAGGGAGGTGGTCCTCCCTCTCTACTCTGCCCTGGTCAGGCCTCACCTGGAGCATTGTGTCCAGTTCTGGGCTCCCCAGTACAGATCAGACAGGGATCTCCTGGAAAGAGTCCAGCAGAGAGTCAGAAAGATGATGTCATGGTTTTGTGATTTTTGTTGTTGGCATTCCACATCATAACATCATGTAAAGCACTGGCAGTTAAAGAGTTAATTCCCTGGTTACTGCAAACTGCCTTTTTTGATGTGTAGTCCTCCAAGGGGGAGGGGAGGAGATGCACTCCCCAGGGGTCTTTGCATTAGAGGGGGTGGTGAAGCCACCTGGAAGACTTGGGGTCTGTTCATTCCTGCCCAGCAGAGAAGCACATGGTCCTCCTGCAGTTTACTGTGTGAAAATCTCAGTTTGTAAACTCTCTCCGTTATGATTTTACTGACGTCAATTTCAATATATCTAGTAAACTTAGTTGTTCCTCCTCAGATTGGTGCCGCTGTTTTGTTTTAGATCCGCCTGCGAGTTCCCTACCTTTCCCCTCTATCCCTTTGTTTTCCCCAGGGTGTGGGTCCGCGGCTTCCCTTCCACTTTAGCCACCAGACCACTCAGGGCTGGCCCCTACCTGCTGACAATTTTTTTTTATTTTCTTTTTTTCCCAGGCCTGTCCCCCTTGTCATGGACACAGATCCTTAGATAATACCGTAACAGATGATTAAGGTCCTGGAGCACCACTCTTATGAGGAAAGACTGAGTGACCTGGATCTATTCAGCCTTGAGAAAAGATGGCACAGGGGAGATTTAATGTTTACAAATACCTAAGGTGCGGGAGGCAAAGGGACAAGGCCAGACTCTTTTCAGTGGTGCATGGCGATAGGACAAGGGGAAATGGCTACAAACTGAAGCACAGGAAGTTCTGCACAAATGTGCATAAGAACTTCTTCACAGTAAGGGTGACAGAGCACTGGAACCTGCTGCCCAGAGAGGTTGTGGAGTCTCCTTCTCTGGAGACGTTCAAGACCTGCCTCTATGTCTACCTGTGCAACCTGGTCTAGGGAGCCTACTTTGGCAGGGGGGTTGGACTAGATTATCTCTAGAGGTCCCTTCCAGCCCCTACAATTTGATGATTCTGTGATTCATCCAAACATGCAAATTCACTCTTCTTAAGGAGCAGATCTCCATACAGGTGTGTTTACATCTACATGTCTGGGATTTTGTAATCTAATCTTACCCTCACATGACAGAAGGTAAGAGTCTCCAAATGCCTGACAGATGAACAGACATATAAGGGCTGCTTCCTAGTTCTGCAGTTGCTGGACACTGGGATTTTATTCAGCTGAGAGCCACTGCAAGCTGTAGTGCCTTCACAGCTGTAGGAAGGCTACAGTTGCTATTTTTACATAATTAAACATCACAGAATTCAACTGTAAAAGCCAAACATGACACAAATCTGATATGATTTTTTTTTATTAGCAGAGCAAGTTTTCAGAAGAGATTACTGGTATTTTTTTTATAAAATGATATTCGTATTTAATGAATATAATATATAATAGGAATAACTGGTAGTTTTTTTGCAACTCTATCAGAAATAAAATCCTGAGTATTATGGCCAGCTGTAGTAACTTACCACGTTGGAAGTGTAGAGGTGCAGACCTGCAGTTAGAGGACAGGGTTTTGCAGGACACTGTTGCAAAGGGGAACCTTACCTCAAAAAAGTACTGTCAGAGAAGGACTTGGGAGAGGACAGACTGGCCAGCTGCTGTAACTCCCATTAGGCAAAGCTCATAGATGAAGGAGTAATACACCCAACTTACAGTAGAAGGTTTTATTTTCACAGTGAAATATACTGATTACTGGTGGAAGCACTCCTGCTTCTACATGAACACAAATTCATAACGTTAGTTTACAGTTGTATTAATCAGTTCCTGTGACACAGATTAAGATTACTGGAGTGCAAGCCTTGTATCTTTGTCCAAGCTCAGTCCACTGTGCTTCAAAAATAGAGCAGCTGTACTCGGAAAAGGGAGGGAGTACAGACAATTTCAAGCCAGATGACAGAACAGAGACATAGATGAAAAGGAGTTTCCTGTGCTCACCTCCATGAGTCTGAACTCTTTATACAATGTGATTGAAAGTGAAGGTGACAAATTAAAAAGACTTTGTGTGAGCTGGCAAGAAGAAAATAATGAAACTAGACAAAGGTCTTGTAATATAATGCATTGATAGATAAGCAATAAGGAGCTATGGCAATCTAGGTTAATTACAAAAGACATAAATCAGAATGTCAGGATTCAGTCAGGACATACAGAGTTGCCATGTGGCAAAGGAAAAAATGCTAATACGGTGACCTTTCACAGTGTAAGTACTATTAAGGTAGGAAAACCAGGGACTAAACATGAAGGGTATTTGGATCCTATTGGAAGTTCAGCCAGACTTGGCAAGTTCTCACAAACCCTGGTGTGCAAGAAAAGAAGACCTATGAGAGCAGTCCCCAGGTTTCTTTTCCATTTTTAATTCCCTTGGGCAAGACCTTGGACAGTGTAGGATTTTCAGTAAGAGTCCTTATATAAGGACGTGTGTGTGTGTGTGTGCACGCACACCTAAGGAAAAGAAAAAAAATCATAGTGAGGTTTATAAAAACAGATAATTTAATGATGGATTAAATAATAAAATCTAAGATGAAAACAAGAAAATGTGAAAATAAGTCTTACAAGGTAGTTAAATACAGATAAAAATACGAGCCAAAGTAAATTTAGAGACAAGCACCACCCGGAAAAATCAGTGGGATTTTTGCTTCTATGTTATTTATGAGCTTAAGAAAAGTCAGTGTGTCACTTTTTTATTCTGACAAAATACTTAAATTCCCTAGTTCTGGAAATAATTGCAGCCTCCTCTCATGTCTTAAAGAGTCTTCAAAGAATCATGCAGATATTTTTCCTTATTTTCTTTTCCTTTGTTGTACCAAAAAGAAAATATGTGCATATACCACATTCTTTGGATCACCCAAGAGCAGAGAGTGTGAAACAGCATTCAATAAGCTGAAAGAATTAACTGGATTGTTTCAGTGTTCATTGATGGCTGCTGTCCCTATCAGTGTCTATATTTTCCACAATGAATTATTAGTCAAATGAAGATCAAAAAACTGTTAATGTCCCAGAGTTTTGAAAAGCAAAATGAGTGATGAGCCATCCTTATGTTTGGATCCTATTTGAACTGTAATTCATGATATTTTCTTACAAAAGTTACAATTAGTGTCATGGACATTGCTGTCATTACATTGCAAACACTTTGTCTCTTGTCTGTCAAAAACAGAGCAGCTGTCACAATTCAACTGAATTGAAAAGAGTAATTAAAAATCTCTACTTTATAAAATTTACAGTATACTTTAGTAAAGTCAAAGTAGTAATTATAGAGATTTCAGTCAAAAATGTACTCTTCAAGCTTCTTTTTTTTAGCAGAAAATATTGCCTACTCCTTCTTTTGAAATGGCAATTGTGATTACAAAAAGAAAAATAGAAGTCATCTGAGAAAAAAATTTTCTGTATATCTCCAGCATTAGAAACTAATACCATGCACTTCAAAGGCAAATAATGGGTTTATTAAGTATTATATTTTATTTATTATTAAATGTATTATTATTTATTATGTGTTCATTCTATCACTTAAGTCTCCTCTGTGTTTAAAGTTGAGGGACTTATCATGTAAACTAATAACACGTCATTAAAGAGGCATTCAGAATGAGATGCAGACTTTACATCACAGTTTTTCAGATCCTTGGAAAGACAGAAGCCCACAGAAAATTTGCCATCAAAAAAAAAAAAAAGATACAGGAAACTACCCAATGCAGGCACCCCCCCCTCCCCCCCCCACAGACTTGCTGGTTCTGGTAGAATAAAAAGGGAAACCTTCTGGCTGACCCGCAGATCTTTATAAGAGCTGTTGGTGTAGGGATGGCAGTGTGGCTTCATGAGATGTCACATGATTTCTGAATAGCTTTGCAACTGTTCCTGACCTCATTTATTCACTAAGACGTATTTTACATGTGACCTGGATAACAATGAGACTTTGTTCTGCAAAAGCATATGAGAAAGTCCCAGGGGAAAAAATTGCACAAAATGTGCAAATATTTCTGCTTGTTAAGAACATTTCTTGAAACTTAAATTTAATCTCCTATCAAGGGTATTATTCAGAAAATTCCTTATGGTGGTTTGTTTGCTTATCTCTAATCCCAACAAACTCATCAACACATTTCTAACAGAATAACAGGTAGATAAAGCAAAATATTATGTCACTCTTCCTTCCCAAAATTTCTGAAGGAAAATATTGAGGGAGTTGAACAAGAGACCCCTAGTCTGCTTAAAAACATTCGTGAGCAGATATGTCTAAATTTGTTGAAAAAAATATTCACAGTTAATTATTCTTTTATTTCAAGGCATACTTAATTTGTTCACAACTGCAATGTCCTTTCACCTTTTCCCCAAAATTGCCAGTGTCCTTTTATAGAAAACATCATGTTTTCAGAGCTAGAGCTCTGAAATAAAAGCACACTTAGGCATCCATATAAGTGACCCGATTTTCAGAAATGTCGAGACTCAGCTCCCCGTGGAATCAATATATATATTGATTCCTCGTACTACATTCTCTTTATGCAGTTTAAAATATACCGATATTGCCATCCAGTATTTCACTGGGATGCTATAAAAATCTTAGATATCTGTGCTATTGATAAACTAAAAATAAGTGTCAAACTATAATACCAATAGTATTAGTAATGCTCAGCATAAATATTTGTTAGAGATCTTATTCTCTGACGCATAAGAAATGTTTTCCAACTGAATGCAGTAAACAAGAGCTGAAAAATATTACCTCTGACCTCTCAGATATTTCACTTAAAATCTTTCTTAGACATGTACTTATTAACATTATATATTTATATCATACATTTTGTGTAAGAGTAGTTTTCCCATGAAACCAAGTCACTGATCCTAAAAGGTTTGTTATGTTTCATTCCTATCATTCTTATCATCCTGAAAATGCCATAACTTCCCTCACCTTAAGGCTCTTACTGGATTATAAACTGAAAAAATCGACGTCCTATCTCTGTTAACCTTTGGCAAAGCTTGAGGTACTATTTCTTGCTCATGAAAAAGCCATCTAATTGCTAATCTATAATCCTTTTAATATGCTCTACATTTCGGATTGATCTATTGCCAGCTGACCTAGCAGTGCCTGTGGCTATATTAATCCTATTATTCACATGTTCTGATGGAACTCTTTAATGAAGTCTGAAAGGCTTGCATACTACTGATATTAAGAATGGTTACACTTGTATTGTATTGTACCTAATTATGGAGCATTCTATTGTCCCACCTAATTGTTCAAATTATGTTTTTTCCCAAGGCATAATTTATTTTCATTATAAGCACTATCATATTGTTTTCATCTGTGCTTTTTTTTTTTTTTGAAGAGGTGGAGAGCTTATTTATATTAGCAAGAATTACACTTGACCAGACTATCTGAAAATAAAACTAACAAGGAGAACAATGATATATAGAAAAAAAGGAGTAATAAGTAATAATAACATCTTACATATTTAGAATATAACCTGAGGATTCTAAAACAAAGAGGGACTGCTGGATCTTAAAAATGTTCCTTTAGGAAAGAGCATTTAAAAATATCTTTGCCATAGAGAGAAAGAAATTAATGAAGCATGTTAATAGTAAAGGCAATTTATCTCATCTGCTGCAGTTCTTAAGTCCAAAGTCTCCATTGCTTGTTTGTTTTGGTTTTTGTTGTTGTTGTTGCAGTTGTCTGTTTGGTTTTTTTGCTTGTTTGTTTTATGGGTGTTTTTTTTTTTTTCCCAGCAAATACAGGAACAGAAAGCACTACACTGACTTTTCCTTTAGTAGTATGAAACATTTCACAACTACTGAAACTGATGTCATCACTTCAGTGTCCCACAGTAGAACACAAATCTCTTTTCATTCCATGCATTGCACAGCAACAAAAACATGCCATCTGTAAGTACCGCATCAGAAAAAAGTGCCTAATCCAGCTATCTCTATTACAGCACAAGTTGGAAAATAAAGGCTCCTATTCCCTACACTGATGCCCTTCACTAAGTCTTATTATGTCTTGGGTCATGTATCTCCAAAATCCTGCCCTGCAGTTACAAGAGAAATCACTTCCTTTCATGATGCCATAAGAAAAATAATAGTCTGGCCCCTCAAAAAAATCACTCAAACTGATTGTCACATGTGTTATTCTGTCAAGCCTCCCAAGAAATAAGACCATCAAGATCAGAATTACTGTTTCCTAAGCTTGGAAATATTCTCCATTTACTTGGTATTGTAAAATAGTGTTTTATTTTAAATCCTAAATATTAAAGAAGATAAAGAATATTGCAATGTCTTAGCTGCTGAGTGATCAGCAGAATACGTATGCTCCCCATTGGCAAAAAAATAAATATCAATACCTCAGCCAAGTAATAACCTTCAGCTACTTGTGCTTTCTTTTTCAGATCTGTTTCAAAACACGAAATCTCCCCCACCAAGGTCTAACCTTAGACAAGTAATGTCACAATGGAGTACTGATCACTCTCTTAGTCTAACTCTTACGCAATCTCTACACACAAAAATAAATTCACAACAGAATATATTTAAAATATTTTTCAACCTCAGTGATTCCATGAGGCTTATCCTTCACAACATTGTGCAACTGTTTAATCACTTGCGCTTTCTAAACAGAAGTCAAAATTAATATATTAAAATACTTGCATGTTTTCTCTGAAAAGCCTCAGTAAAGTCATATAATTGAGATATTACTTAATTACCCAATACTTTGGCTACTCATACATGTACTCCACTTGTAATCAAGCATTGCATGTCTCTAATTCAGGACAATAGTTTAAAATCTGCTCCAATGGTGTAGCAATCAGAAGGACCAGCATGATAGCAAGGTGCTACAAAGGAAGGGAAGTAGATCGCGCACCCATATCAAAAGATTCTGAGTTTGCAGGGAAAAGCTTCCACCAAAGAGGGATCTCCAGAACGAGAAACTTCCTCAGTTGCAGTCAGCAATTAAATGAGGCCTAAGAGGCCCTTCTGGTCGTCCAGGTGAATTTCCTTCACCTGTGCTCCCAGGTCTGACTGGGTCTTTCCTCCAGGTGCTCAATCAGTGGTTCAGGCTGTGACTCAGCAGTTCCCATACAAATGGTTACTTTGGGCATCGAAGATGTAGATAAACCAGTACAGAAACAATTGCATATTGGTCAACATATATGTGTTTTCTTTACAAAATTTTGATCTCACAAAAATCTTTAGGATGAATAATCCCTTGTGGCAAAGAGGGGCGCACACTATAATCTGGCTTCTTTACAAGGCATATGCTTTCCCCAGACTTTGCTCATTCCCTCCACTGGGATTTCCATACTTCATTCTTTCCTTTCTGCACATACATCTGAATTTCCTTACAAATCACACAAGGGAGACTGAGGAATTCATTACATCTCTTCACAGCATCAGAAATTCAGGAACTACCTCAGAGGACATGTGTCCTGAAGCACAGATTGAGGCAACATTTTCCATAGCAATTGTGGGTAAATTCTCCTACCCTCTCTACATCCTGTGCAACATGCTGCTCTCCGGAGGTACTTCCCTCACTGAAGGAATCACCTGCAAATGAGGTGTACAGTGCTTAAAGAGTCTTGATAAGCCAGAAATGGAGACAGAAAATTCCCATGGGATTTCACAGCAACCCAGTTTCCCAGTCTGAGTAATAATGCCTTTGCCTCACCAGTAACCTCATTGCCATTCTAAGAAGCCACTCTCTCAGGTGAAATTCACGTGGGCAACAGTGTAACAACTAGGACAGAGAGCTGGTAACTGATATAAGTGGAAAAATAAGTAGTTCAACTAAGGGAAATCAATAGATTATTCAACCCTTGGCAATACATGCTATTAGCATAAATGTGCTCATTAGTCTGCTAATAGACTTAACAGCCAAAAGCATCTTTCAGGAGCATTAACCCACGGAATGCAGCAGAGACTTACATTGATTCATTGTATCATCTTAAGAAAACAGCGACAACAAACACATTGCCTTTGATCAGTGTTATCAAACACTCACCAAATTGGAGGGGGAAAAATTCACTATGCAGGACACTAGCATTGCTCAGTTGGTATGTGTCTCGCTCCAATTTACAGGAGGGAGAAGGGGTTCTTTTAATATATGTATACCCGACGGCGAGATTAAGACACAACGGGTCAAATGTTAGCCCGACCAGTTTATTACAAATCCTAGTAGCTTAGGGAGATGGGGAAGGGAAGGTGGGCGATAGAAAAGAGATGAAAAAGCAAGGAGTCTTTGTAGAAAGCAAGAGAGAGATAGTCACCACCAGGGGTCCAGCGTTGTTTGTAGCGCCGACGTTGATCTTCTCAGGTGATGGGTCATCAGGGCTTGTTGTTCGGTTGCCAACCGCTTTGGTTGACCAACCCCTTTGGTCGACGACCCCTTTGGTCGACAATCCCTTTGGTCGACGACAACCTCCAACAGCAGTACGAACTTATTTATAAGTCCAAATTGGTCGAGTCAGCTCTCTTTGGAGTGACAGTTAGTGGCTGAGTCAGCTCTCTCTGGAGTGGCAGCTTCTGGCTTTGGGATCTCAGCAGAAAACCCATCTTCCGGGCCTTGCCAGCAGATAAGAGGGAGCAGGAAGGTGCCCATCCACATCCTGTTTTTCACAGGATATGATGGTATCATTCCCCAGTCTCACATACCAAGCTGGTGCTACTTGGTCACAGGCCAGATCTTCCGCCAGTAAACACTCCTGAGCACTCTCTTCCTGGGGCAAACAGCCCTGAAGGAAATGCTTTCGAATGTTCACACGGTTGATGTTGATTGCCACACGGCGACACCCACCATTTGTCTCCTTGGTAAGTAAGTTAGAGTCTTATCACAAAACATACCTCAGAAAGCAAGCTTTGAGCCAAAAGAAAAGAAGGGTTCAGACAGTATGTTAATTGGAACTTGCTCAACTGACTGCATGTAAATAATTCAAGCAGCCTTTATGAGGTTGGAGAATCAAATTTGAACAACTTTCTCATCTGGGTTTCAGCTGTGTTAATTTTCTTCACTCTTGTTCATGGATGTCCATCTTTTTGACTTCCCTGGGCCATGTTGATTTAACAGCAATTGTCTTGAGCTGCATGAAAAATATATTTTATAGATAATGTATGAGGTCTGCTTTAAAAGTAATGTCTCCTATTCTAATACATTGGCCCATGACATCAGAGCATCAGAGGCAGATGTTGGTGGTATGACAGTAGAGGCTGAAACTTCCCACCAATATTCTGTTACATTTTGATGCTGTGCAACAGATGGCAGCAGAAGGGCACTGTGACAAATTGGTGTCTGACATGGATGTGTGGATGAATCAAAGGTGCGGAACTGAATTCATCCATGCACAAAAAATTGCACCCATTGACATTTATTGATCTTTGCCGATTGTTTACGGAGACCAAACAGTGAATGTGAGTACAGTGAGGCGGTGGGTGGTGCATTTCAGCAATGGTGACAGCAACATGAAAGACAAGCAACATTCTGGATGGCCATGCACAGCTATCACATCACAAAATGAAGAGTGTCTCAATCAACTCATCCACACAAATTGGCAGATTATTACCAGAGAACTGTGTATGGAGCTGAATACTGGCTTCATAACGTTTGAAACAATGATGGCAACATTAGAATACTTCGAAGTTTGCACCGGGTGGGTCCCAAGAATGCTCACACAGGAACAGAACAAACACTGCATGCAAGTTTTTCAGGACCTATTGAACCAATATGAGGCTGAAGGTGACAGTTTCCTGGATTGCATCATTACTGGTGGTCACCACTATGACCAGGTGCCAAAAAGGCAGTCCGTGGAATGGACATTCACATGGAGGCATGTGAATTCCCCATAGAAGAAAAAGTTCAAGGTGCAGCCCTCAGATGACACTATCATAGGAGCTGTGAAATAGAGGGTCACCACTGCTGGTTTAGATTTTGATGAGCACAGCATGCAGGCTTTTATTCACCGCTGGTGAAAATGCACAACTTATAGTGGTGTTCATGTTGAAAAGTAATGTTTTGTAGCTAAGAATGTTCTCTGTCAAATTGTGTTTTTCTCTTCTTTGTATATGTTGTAATTTTGATGGAAATAAATAAGAGGCATTAGTATCAGAACAACCGTAATGAAATTTTTTACAGTTCTTATTTTTATTAGAATGGTAAAAAAAAAAAAAAAAAAGGGAACAACAAAAACATAAAAGTAGTGGGATATCTGATCTTGTTTTTGTGAAACTAATGCACCAGCCTGGTTTGATGGAACTAATTGCAATTTTTACAAGTTCTGAAAGAATTCATCAGAGATTTTTTATGAAATTTTACTCTTCTGTACTTCATCCTTGAAAATAGTTGTGCACAAATGTATGTACTTTCAAAAAGCTATGCTGGTGGTAAGCAATTGCATTGTGCATCACTTTTTCTTTTCTTTGTTTGTTTTGCTTTGCTTTGTTTTGCTTTGATTTGTTTTGCTTTATTTTGCCTTGCTTTGCTTCCTTCCCTTCTCTTCCCTTCCTTTCCCTTTTCAAATGAAAAACGTCTGGAGAAATATCTGTAGAGTTTTTTGCCTTTTTCAATATTTCAGATTCCTGAAATCCTGACCATATTTTTATGTTCTCCATTACCAGAATTGCAGTTTCCTTACAGCTCATTTAATTAATACATTTTCATTGAAATAAACAAACAGAAACAACAACAGTTAAGATTTTACTTTTGGAAGGAAGAAGAAGAGGGAAGTATTGATTCATGTCATCTTTGATTTTGACTTAATGGTACAGGTTACCACTATCAGTCTGTTTATATGTCACTTCTAAGATATTTCTGATAGGTTATAATTACCAGCTCTGTTTAGGTCTATATGTAACTGACCTCTTATTTGCTTTGGGATCTGTTGAAATAAATTGGCACAGATTTACACGTGCCTTAATGTTGTTGTTGTTTTGTTTGTTTTGTTGTTTATTTGGTTTTTTTGTTTTGTGTTGTTATTTGTCAGGCACATTTAAACCATTTTTAACTGGTCTCAAAAAGTCATTACTTGTGTAAGAAGTAAAATAGATACCGATTTTTTAACATTAAAAATGAGATTATATTTTCTTTCTGGGAGTTAATGAATTTTTAATTCTGCAGGTTGTCAACTGGCATTCTGGATACTGCTTAACTGAGCTTTGAACATCTCAGTAAGAAGGCTTTGTAACATTTCTGTTGTTTATGGTACAGTTAGACAATCTCAAAAGAAAAAAAGTAATTCAGTTACTTCTGCTAATATATTGATGGATATTCCTGAAATTACCAGATTCACAACTATGCTACACATGATGTGCCACTAGACTAACTTTACACCTGACGCTGGCTGGAAGAGCTCACAGTACCAACCATCAACTCCTGACCTCTGACTTTGCAATCATTTGGAAATGTTGAACCAAGTTTCCATTTTATGTAAAATTAGTAAATCATTTATATGTTCTTTTCTGGATTGCATCTGTTATTTATATTTCCAGAAACATGTATTACAATTCAGATATCACCAGTTCATCAAAAAGAATAATTATTAATTCATCATAATCATTTGGAAGTGCAATATGCAGTACTTCTCCATACAAAGCACTGCACAATCTTTAGTTAAAGTTTCCCCAAATTAAACTGATTGTCCACTGTATAATAATCCTGTGGCATGCTGTGTTCCTAATTTATGTCAAAATAACATGAGCAAGTCAATAAGTTACAAAATAAGTGTCAGTAAATTCACAAATTAAACACCCATTCTGAAGAACATATCAACTATATTTAAAAGTCTTGAATAAAACTTGTAAATTGTCATAACTAACTGATTTAGGAATTGATTGATCAAAAAAAAACTTAAGCAACAATATGTTTCATAAAATAGTGAGAACCTTGTGGCAAAGCTATCAAACATTAATCAAAAGTGGTGCAGTGCAATAACTGAATGTTTAATAAGTATAAATTTACTGAAGCAAAACATTTGGTTAACCCTGCACACTCTGCTGAATCAGCAAACTACATTGTAGATTGTTCGAGTAAAGCATATCCATATCATATAATAATTGAAAATATCATTTCCTATAGGATTAACAGTTTATTCATTTCCATTACGAAGAAAATTTTATGAGCAAAGGAGAGAGACAGAGAGAGAAAGAGAGACTGAGAGTTCACTGGCTACCAGTAAAAAACAGAAATAATTTGTTTATGCTAAATATGTAGGTTGCTGCAAAAGTAATGCCTTCTATTAATTTCCATGGTAACTATGACAGATACAAAGAACAGAATAACACTATTCGATAGAGTCCATTCTCACTATTTTTCAAGGTAGTCAGCACCATTAGCTATGCATTTTTCCAGTGACGCACAATAGCCTGCATGCCATGCTTGTAAAAATCTTCATGGCCATCCAGAATGTGAATTGTCTTCTATGTCTCTGCCACCATGGCTGAAACGCACCACCACTGCCTCACTGTGCTCATATCCACAACTGGCTCTCCAAAACCATTCAGCAAGTGTTGACGAATGTCATGTCAGGCAACACTTTGTCAGAGTGCCCTTCCACTGCCATCTGTTGCACAGCAACAAAATGTAATGGATTATTGGTGCAAAGGTTCAACCTCTACTGCCATACCACCAAAATCCACCTCTGAATTCGTGGCCCAACATAATGAAATAGGAGTCATTACTTTCAGAGCAGCATTAGTACAATGGAAAATTTTATTTCCTGATTGTTGAATTCAGATTGTTTCAGGAACATCTTATATATTTTCATTACAATCTGACAAAAATCAGATTCAAGTTAAATGTTGCCAAAAGAAAAGGATGAAAGCATGTAAAAAATATTTTGTGTCAAGGATAGAAAATATCTGGTCTTATCTTCATTTGTTTCACTATACTGATGCAGACTTTTTATCACTTTTTTTTTTTCCCTTCAGGAGAATTTTAAAGATCATCTCTAAACAACCTAGTTATTTTGAAATACAATTAATGCTCTCAGTGGGCTGCATCTGAGACTGTGCAATGGCTATGAACAAAGACAAAAAAAGACAAAAAGATCACATAGGGAAGAAACAAAATCAGTCTGTAAAATCTGTCATTTTGAAATACGTTTTACTTTAAAGACATCGTTTTTTAACGGAGTGTTGTTTTTTAGATTTTGTTTGTTCTTTTTTTCTGATAACATATAAATGCAATTTTAATATTAATCCATTTCAGATAGCAAATCCAGGCCCTGATATTAGTAAAAGCTTTAAAAATAATAATAATCAGTTGAAAATTGCAAGGGCTAAGATTACAAAAGCTTCTGCAAGGACACGGAAATATGGATAATAAATATTTACTTTGGAGGGTTACTGTTGTCTCCAGGGAAAACTGGTGAGTTAAGGAACTGTGCAGACTGTATCCTGGAGGAAAGTTACATTGTTTATCCACTTTCTAAGCTTCTGAACTAGGAAGTGGAACTATTAAACATGCAGGATCCCAGAATTCTGCACTTCAGTCAGGAGAGATTAGTTAACCCTCAGCTGAATCCTAGGACACCTTCCATTTGTGACTATCCATCCATCCCATCTGTTACATGGTATCATTGTTGAGGCTACTACTTGCTGGCACAGGGAATATTCACATCTCAAAACTGTCCATGCACTATGAAAGGCTGAAAGAGGAATTTTGCATTTTCTATTGGCAGCAAAAGGGGGAGATGGTGGGGAGAGGGAGAAGATGTCTTGGACGATGCATTCGTTCAGACAGTAATAACATGAGGTAAGAATTTATTCATTTCTCATTTCTCTTCCTCTTCCACACTAGGATTGTACTAAAACTTTTTGCACAAACATAAAAGATATAAATAAATTCAAAAATGTACTTACTGGAGCAAACATTTGAATGCTGGGACACAAACCATTTCTATATTCAGATAAGAGCTTGGATATCATTCTTCATGTTGAAAACCAGTACTCTTACAAGTTGCCTACTGGCTAGTCTCCAACAGATGTTTCTTGATATCTCCTTCTCTGTTTTTTTGAATTGTTAGTGGTACACAATAACTGCCAGTACTGTAAAAGCTGTATATAATGTGTATATGTATGGTAAGACATGTAGAGGAAAGTAACAGTATCTCATGCAACAGATGAAGCCTCTAGACTTGGCAGCCAGACTTTACAACTCAATTCTTTCCCAATATTAAAAAAATAGCAGCAAACTCAAAATAAATCACAGTTTAAAAGAACAGATCTAAGCTAAATCACTACACTGAATGGTTTGCAAGGGAAAGCAGTGCATGGTAATAGGACAAGGGGAAATGGCCACAAACTGAAGCATAGGAAGTTCTGCACAAATGTGCATAAGAACTTCTTCACAGTAAGGGTGACAGAGCACTGGAACAGGTTGCCTAGAGAGGCTGTTGTGGAGTCTCCTTCTCTGGAGATGTTCAAGACCTGCCTCTATGTCTACCTGTGCAACCTGGTCTAGGGAGCCTACTTTGGCAGGGGGGTTGGACTCAGTGATGTCCAGAGGTCCCTTCCAGCCCCTACAATTCTGTGATTCTGTGATTCTGTGAAAGATAGTTAGCAGGTATAAGAGAAAGAAGCATGATCCAGAAATGACAGGAGAAACCTGCCATGTACAAGAAAAACAGAATTACAGCTAAGTCTGTAATTTGCAGTATATTTCAGAGATACAATCTTAATTCAATGACTTATCTTTGCAGGTGTTTTGTAGTTTTCTTAGAGCATCAAAACTAACAGATTGGGAAATGGCTATTCTATTAAAAATAATCTCCCACTGAGCTTTATTAGTTGTCCGAGCAAATCCATTTTGATGCACAGTGATTGCATTTCTTCTCCTGCATGTGGCTTCAGACATAGCGAATGAAGTTCCATTGAGAGAAAGTATATGTTTGATTCATGAATTTTGATGCTTCCTTTGGGATAGACAAGAAAGGGGTTGATGGTATTGTCAGGATGCCAGATGTTGTTCTGATAAGGTCTGGATGACATCAGCTTGCTGGATGTTTGGATGATGAGCTAGGTAAGCTTGAGATGACATGAAAAGAAATAAAATTTTCTGTTTTGAGGGGACAAGTGGAATAAATAATTTTGAGACATTTCCTTCCAGTATCAATTATTATCATTTAATAATATTCCTACTGATTATTTTATGTTGTAGCTTATGAAAACTAGAACTGTAGTGTTCATGGTGTTTGGGACTTTTTTGGCTTATATTCATTTTCTGCTTTGAATTAGTACATGGTGTTAAGATAGTAAGAAACAGGAAAATATATTTGCTTCATGTCTTATGGTGACGCCATTAGTTAGAATATTTTAAATTTAATGGTAATTTGAGATATTTTTGGGGACATGCAAAGAAGAATACATATTCACAGAAGTCTCCATTCCAGCTGGAAAGAGACTTCAAATAGAAAAATCTCTGTTTGAATAACAGCTAAAATGAGGATTTATTGACAGTTTTATTTGGGAGATGCTACATTAGCCTATGAACAATCACTGTCCCAATGCTTGAGTAAAAAGTGTCTCTGTAGACAAGAATTATGTTAATAATTTAGCTTGTAGAAGTCCTGAAATCAAGTTCCCAGCACATTTTTTCTTTATTTTTTTTCTATTTCGTTAGTTATTTTGGCTTGAAGCTCTTACAACTAAACAACCTTTCTGCACATTTCTGAAAGTACGTCTCATACTTTCACAGTTCCATAAAGCAATTTCTTTCTGATGGAAATTTTTCTCACAATCTCTGGTCAGAAATACAGTAAGTAGTCATTGAGGGAAAGGGTTATCTCATCCACTAAGGCTGGGTGGGTATCTATAAATAGAAATATTTGAGGATTCTAATGAAAAAAGTCTTCAACAAATATCTTCATTCTTTAGTAGGCCCAGAGGAAGAGAGATGAAAATTCAGGGAACAATCTATCAAATTAATAGTTCTTACAATTATTGCTTGAGTTTTACTAAACAAGGTGGTAGTGATTAAATTAAGTTGTGCATGTTTCTATCTGCATATTTATTTATCACTATTTGCAAACTTATTCTTTTATACTTTAAAGGCATTTGTTTGATTCACCATGAGACTTACTTGTTCAGTAAAAATAAAGTCTCATGTTTCTGCCAGTTACTAGACTAATCGTTTGGAAATAACGTGATATAATTTCAAGACCTGCATGTCTCTATCTTTATTTTTGTAATATATCATTCTACACACTTTCAAAGATGACAGAATAAAATTAAACTTTTTGAAAAAGCAAAACTCAGAATACTTGAAATGAGTAAGCATTTCAAAATATCATACTTACCTTTCTGCATTTTCCTGACTTAAAATGACATCATCTTTATGATAACACAATAAGCACAAGAGAAAAGCACTTAATGCTAAGGTTCGAAACTTGGACTGACAGGGATAACAACATTAAATATCAACAAAATGTTAATTCCTTATATTCAAAAAAATTTTGGCAACTGAAAACAGCATAAGAACTTGTCCAATGAAGAGAAAAAAAAGACTGTTGATTTCTCTGTGCTTTGTTTATTTAAAATAAATAAATAAATAAATGTATTATTTTAAAAGTGTACCTCAAGCTTTTAAAGAAATCCTCTGGATTTTATTTGAAACTTCAGTTTAGAAAAAGTCTATTTGCGTGGGTATTTTCCAACATAAGACTATTGCGAATAATAAGAATAAAATATCATTTGAGCATGACAACAATCTCAAATGGAGAAAAAAACTTTCCTATTTTGGAATAGTTGTAATATTCCTATTAAACATTATCCACCTTCTCTAATGCAGAATTCAATTTCCAGCACAAAAGAGATAAAACATTGATATTTGTAATGGATTTTAATCTGAAATGGAATGAAGAAAAAATAGAAGCGTGCATTAAAATATGTTAATGTTAGCGTTTGCCTAATATCCATAATATCATAATATGTTTTTAATGTATTTAGACAAACTGGAAACAACTGACATTAACGCAGATAATAAATCCCTTTATTTTGTACATCCAGATATAATTTACATACTGCTATTATGTTTCTTGTCATGCATTTGCAATGAAAATAGCAATGAAATAAATTAATCCAGCATTACTGAAGTGGGCACTGCAGTACTTTCTCTCAGTGTTTTTGAGCCTAAAAAAAATACCCCAAGCATCCAGACAATATCAAATGGAGATAGCTAATACCAATGAGTTCTCTCAACACATGGCAAAACTGCCAATATGCCCTTGGAAAATATATTGCATTAAATATGTCGATAACAAACTCTATCAGCTTAATGAAACAGATGTTCAGGATTTCAAGTGGATTGAATGACATGATAACTTCATTCACAAGCAATAGTCAATATAAAATATGATTTTCTTAATAGAGTAGAGCACAGTATTGATAATTAAATAAACTTTTAATAATGAATCTGTCAGAGAGCAAGAAGTGCTATGAATCATTCATAGTTACATGCTTGAGGCAAAAAAAAATGAAAAATGGCTGATTTTTTTCACTTTCTTTTCTGCCAGATTTGCTCTTCCAAATTAGCTAGTCAAACCAGCTGAATAATGAGGTCAAATTTTTGACAGGGTTAAAACATCATGGGTTAAGGGTAATAAAAATTAAATGATTTAAATAAGAAGACAGCATGGACTTACTGCTCAGTAAATTATTCAAGATTTTTTAAAATAAAAAATTGTGATGGAGTCTACAAAAGTTTTGCATTGCAAAGTTGGAGTAAATATGTACTCTTCATATTTCACTGTATCTACATCTTCCAAATAGCCATTCTTTCCACAGTCCATCCCTTACCCTGCTTAGTGTAACTATTTGAGCTAAGAACTGAATTGCAGTACAAATCTCTGTCTACAGAGTATACAATTGGGTATTTAATCCCCAATGATCATTCTTGATATAACAGGAAAGATCTGAGGCTTCTGACAATATGACCCTTTAAGATGCTTCAGTCAGGCATCTCACACAAAGCCATACAAAGGACAGTTCTTTCCCTCAGTGACTTCACTCACAAGACTGTAGGAAGAGAAACATGATGGTAAGTTTGCAGGTGGCACCAAATTGGGTGAGGCAGGTAAGAAGCTCAAGGCCACAGCTGCCATCCAGAAGGACCTCTACAGACTGGAAGAAAAAAGACTTAGATTGAAATAAGAAAGGTTCAGCCTGATTATATGGAAAAACTTAGCCACCATGAGGTCAGTTTGACAGGGAAGTAGGTTGTTCTGGAAGGTTGCGTAGTCTCCACCCCTGGCTGTTTTCAAGATCTGACTGAATTCTGAGATCTGACCTCATAGGTAACTCCACTGTGAGGTATACGATTGTACTCCAGATATCCTGATGTCCCTTCCAACTCGAAATTTCTTATGATCCTATATGACCTTGCCACCGTCGTGGAATCAGTTCAAACTTAAAAATTAAACTATCCATTGAATTCACAATTAGATCTTTACCACCTTTTGAGTCCTATTCTCTGGACTCACTGTCTCAGTCCTGCCTGGACTGATGACATCCACAGATCAGCAGCTGATGAGAACCATCTGTGTTGCTGGTGAGAGCACAACAGAGTTACACTGGATGAATGAGGGGAATAGCTATCAAAATTCCTTCTTGATGCTCTGAATAATGCACAGTCATACTCCACAACTACATTGCATATGCTAGTTTATGTCTTGATTTGGTTAATTTTCATTCCATCAAATATCATGGTTATGATGTTAGTTAATGGTATCGCATGATTATAAACTGACTTTCATATTTCATTGTCTTGTATGACTATGTTTAGTTTTGGTAGATGAAAATAGGTTGAGTTTAGATAGAGATTACCCAGCCAGTTAACCAAAGACTAGAATCTGTTCTAGAGATCTTTTTGTAGAAGGCACTACTCCAAAGGAACTACACAGCTCCAGACTCTACTCTCTTGTGTTTTCTGTTTCCATCTTCATCCTATTTAGGGAGAGCCAACATTAGGATATATTTCTATATTGCACTCTATATACAGTGTAGATTTATGTATTTTATATTATTTTTAAACAAACTATCTTAAATTACAATACCAGATAGATTAGTTTGCATCACGCTTCATGCTAACCTGACTAGCCTTCTTCCAGTGAGCTCACTGTCAGCTAACTTAACCATATCAACATAGTACTGTAGATTGCAGGACAGAAACAACTTAGTAGATAATTGGTACTGATGGCCTCTAGTGTTGGATTGTCGATGACGTGTCAAGCATCACTGCTGCACAATACAATTTTTTTTTACACACTCCCAGAGCTTTTAGACTTAGTTTTCCCAGAAGTTTGGTATTTTGACACAGATGCATTCCAGTCTGCCTACCTCTTCTCTGCTATGCCGTATTCTTTCAGTTTCTTTATTCAACAGAATTTCCTTTATTACAATCAAGTACATATGGTAACTAAAGAGAGTATCTCTGTATTATACTCACGTTCTTAATTAGTTCCTCCCTACTGGAGAAGTAGATCCAGGACAGTTTCTCCTCTGGATGGATTTTCTACTTTCTGGATCATAAAGCTGTCTTCTCTGTATTCTAGGAACTACTTTCATGTTTTACTGTCCTCATTACCTAATGGGTTTCAGAATGGTTATTGTTAAGTCCCACACGAATACTGTATCTTCTGGTCTTTAATACTTCAAGAACTGATGTAGGAATTTTCCATTTTAGTCCACGGATCTGTAACAAATACACACAATCCACTATAAACATTTGTTTTTCCAAGGCATCACCTACAAATAACTTATAGTTATGTTTTCTTATTTTTCTATACAATGATTCAAATACTTTACTTCAGCCCTTCTATTTTATATATATTTTTAATACTGACCTAATTTCCTCTTCTGTTGCTGTTTCTTGACACAGTAAGTTTAACCTTACTTTTCTACTATTTCATCTAAATAGTCTAGGGTGTGAGTAACTAAAGAGTTTTTTCTTCTTTCAAGTGATAATTAATGATTTTTCCTTGTGGGCTTGGCCAGAAAAGATAAAGATCTTTGCCATCCATTTGTATTTGTATTTTCTTTTAAGAAAGCTTGTTCTGTATATTAACTAAAAGATGCAGTAAGACAAGATAGTTGCTAGGAGATTTTTTTTTCACTGCAATAAAAGAACAAATAGTGATTTGTCTGAATATAATTTATAGCTACCCTGAGGCTGCAGTAAATTATTCATCTTCTTTTATTCACAGAATGTCTTACAAATGTTTATTTCAGATACTTTTTTCCACCTGTTTTTCTCCTATAGTTCTACATATCTTTAATGCAGAGTAGAAATGTAGTAATGTGTTCACAAGGAACAATAACATGCTTTGCTTTTTTTCTTCAAGCTAACTTCCACAATATTCCTGGTGTCCCAATAAGCATATGTGGTAAAGCAGCTAGATATACATAAGTGTTGTTAATATCGAATTATTATTGATGGACAAGAGGGAAGTGGTAGAATGTCTGTTCCTTCCTCCTCACCAAGAGCATTAGGGCCATTCTATGAACAGCTGAAGTATCTGGGAGAATAAGTACTAAGATTTCAGAATTTGTACTTCTGTATTACTTGGTTATTTTAAAACCTGCACTGAGGAGTGTTGAAAAATGAAATGATTTTTTTCTTTTTGTCTTGAATTGGATTATTTCACAGGGAATAATTCTAATAAACTCCCTGTGTCTTCATTACTTATGTCCCAAAAGCAACTCCTACAAGGAGAACTCTGAAACAATGCTTTTGTTCATGTTTGTCATGGAATCGAACATCCAAAACTGTCTCTTATTCAATCACTCTCACTTGTGCCTCTCAGAACAAATTTACTGGCATGGTAGACCTCTGCTAAAGTTTCTGGTATCTTTACATTCTTCAGTTTACAGAATACAAACTTTTGCAGAATGATTTTATCGTATACACATGGAAGCAATTTAAACAGGTTCCAAAGGAATGGCAAGGAGTGAGAATACTTGCACCCAGTGAAACTGTAGCTGCATTTTATTTAGTGAAACAAGGAGGAGACTGAAGATAATGATGTTTTTGATGCATGTAGGCTGTGAAGTCTAATTCATTGATCTTCAAGACTGACATTTTAACAAGCTGTGAGAAAAATGATAAAGCACAGAGTACGAAACTTCCTTATTTAAATTTTTCTACCAAAAAAAACACCTCTCATTTTCTAGTATAACTTTTGTACACTCTCTTACTTGGTTTCTAGAGTTTAAGGGTCAATATAAGCTGTCATTTTAAGTTATAATAGTCCTCTCTAATAAGAGTATTTTTAACGCAAATGAAGTCTAAAATTAGTGATAAAAGATACTTCATCTATAGCCTATTAGATGAAAGTAAAATCAGTTACTACTCCTGTGTTCTTGCATCCGCACACTAAGCCATTACATGAACATTACTTGTGATCATTAACTTTTAGCTTAGATTTACAAAGCAAGCCTGTCTGATCTTTAGTTCTTGTATTTCTAGGTTACCATCATTCTTGTTTGCTTCCTGAGTTTTGTGAGAGTCTTGCACTGCATATTGTTTGTCCCCTCTTGTATCTAAAATCATATTTTCTGGAATGCAATTTTTCTGTTTCATACATCTAAGAAGCTGAGCAGGCTCAGAGAGGCTTATAGCAGCAGCTGTTTTATAATACCTTTTTTCTTGCAGTTTTTACCAATTTGAAACATAGGACCTTAAGGTAAATGGTCTAAAGTGACTCAAGGGGGAATTTTTCAGGTAGGCCTAAGCGTTTTCTAAGTTAGTGGCTGACCTGTCTCCCTGTATATGGAAATATTTTGAGCATAAGCTGGAATGCCTTTCCCCTTCACCTCTAACACTTGCAGAAACAAGAAAGGGTTTGGCTGTCAGCTGCTGACAAATGTAAATGAAGTTCACTGTCTTGTTATTAACTTGATTGATATTTCCTGAGTAAAAGCACTGTGGAGCACTCCTGTTATGTAGCGATACTGGGAGAAATAGCTGTTTTGCATCTCCCCAGTTATCATTATGTTAATTAAGTTAATAAAGTTACAGCCCCTAGCTGTAATCATATTCCTATGCATGTATCTTATTTGCCTGAGGTGTTTGAATCAACGTACTAGTCTTATCGAGTCTGACAAAATACACATTTTGCTACACAATTACCAGTCTAAAAAGTTTGGGGGGATTGGGATGTATTCAGTTTTAGGCACCTTGATGCATTCCTTTTTAGGAAATATACCAAAGGGATATACATAAAACTTCCTAAGTACTGATGCAGTCCCTGTATGCAAACTCTACTTACAATGGTGAATACATTTTACTGATGATTTTTTCAGTCTCCTGTGATATTATGTTCTAAACAGTATTTGGTAGATTTTTACATTAAATGTTGTCATCTCCACTTTTTTAATTAGATTTTAGTTTCCAATAAGTTGGTGAGATTTTCCAAACTTCCTAAAATTTATCATGGCTTTCAGAACAATTTAACTATATGATTGAGAGGTATTTTTTCCAGTATTTCTCTGGGTAATGATAATGGAACTGGATTTAAAATGAAAATGCAAGTGAAAGGAGAAAATTCACTTGAAACTGATGCAAACAACAACTTCTTATACTTCCTACTAGTTCTGAATTAGTAAATAGAATCCAAAAAGTATTTTTGAAATGTAACTAGTTTTATAGCTGTTTAAACTGTTAAAATGTAAAAAAAAAAAAAAAATAGTAATGATAGCTACATAAGAACTTACATATGAAATAAATTTAGATTCAAAAAAATTGAGGACATATGAAATTAAAAATACTGATGAGCAAGATAATCCAAATTATTTCTACAATATTCCTTGTCCATCTCAGTGAGGCATCCAGTTCTAGCCACAATCTGATATACTCTGTAAAGTAAACGTCCCTCTGCTTTTACCAGGGAATGTTGTTATATGGGGCCAACAGGGTAAAGAAGCATCTTAACTTTTCTAGGGAATACTTCCTTACTTGTTTTTACATCTCACTGCAAAAAGTCAGTCTAGCTTTGAACTGTAAGATGGCAGCTAGCAGACTGGTAAGGTGTACTCACACAGCATTGATCTGTAGGCTTGTATTCCTGCTCAGAAGGTCATAAAGGCCTTTTAGTGTAGGAGAGACACAAAAATCATTGTGGAGGTTTAGAGGTGAATAAGGGACTGCATGCTGGTTAGGAGTTATGCGTAGATATGGAGTTTGAACAAAGAATTGGTGTGGTCCATTCAGCTCTAAAACAGATAGAATAGTTTTAGAAAAGATTTAATAAACATGTGGAAACAAGGTGAAATGTGAAGGGACTTAGCTCTTAGCCTGCTTTTCTCCAAACTAGAAAAGAGTCATCCAAGAATCCTCCCTCTCCTCACTGGACATGCCTTCCTTTTTACCAGCCTCACGGCTTTCCCCTGGATGCTGTCAAGGACATTAACATCCTTTTTACCTTATGGAGTGCAGAAGGGTGCACCAGCACTAAATATGGGGGGGAATCACCTCTATTGATAAGCTGGCTATGCTGTGTTTAATACATCATAAAATATGTTTTTTCCTCTTATCTGCCAGGGCACATTGCTGGCTCCATGCTCATTCTGCTGCCACCAGACCCCCAGCTGCCTTTCTGCTGAGCTACTCTCCAGCCTCTTGTCTCCCAGTCTGTGCCTGTATCTGTGATTGCAACAGGTGCAGTACTCAGCATTCTTCTTTGTTGAAGTTCATGTCATTGTTGATTATCCTGTTCCCTCATCTATCCTGATTCCTCTGCAAGGCCTGTCAAACCTCCAAGAATCAACAACATCTCCCAGTCTAATACCATCAGCAAATTTGCTGAGGATGCATTCAACTCCCAGAACCAGACAACTAATAAAAATGTTGAAAAGCACTCCCCTTAGAATTGAGTCCAGGGGAACACCACTAATGAACAGCTGCCAGACACATATAGTCCCATTCACTACAAATCTTTGACCTCTACTGCTCACCTAGTTCATCATGTAGTGTAGCATGAACTTGTTCATCTCACTGTTGGACCATTTGTTGAGCAGGATGCTGTGAGGGACAGAAGAAAATGCCTTACTAAAATCTAGAAAGATTATATATCCACTACCTTCCCTTCTTCCATTATAGAGGTGATCATATCTTAGATCAGACAACTAAGTCAAGACTATCCATTGACAAATCCATGCTGATTATCACTAGTAGTTTTGTTCTTTAAATGCCTTTAAATAGCACCCAAGATTGTCTTCTCCATAAGTTCTCCAGGTGCTGAGGTTAGACTGACAGACCTGTAGTTTCCTGGGTCTTCTTTTATGCCCTCGTTGTAGACTAGCAGATTTCCTGTCAGCAGGGGCCTCTCCATGTTCCCAAGCCCTATGGTAAACTGTTGAGCTATAACACCCATTTTTGATCAGATTTATACACATTTGTTTTTTCCAAAAGATCAATTACATCATATTGTACCTGAAACGTGTTCATTGAAACCTACAGTTACAACAGGCTTGATGATATATTGAAAAATTTGCTTTTTTCCCCATAACTAGTGCCTTCCTCTTCCATTGTACATTGGCAGCTAGTTGTTATTTAACTATTTGCTAGAATTTAAAGATTTAGCTAAACTTCTTTGTTATCCAAGTTTTGCCCAGTAAATCTATTTACTAGACCCTAAAAATGTATGATGATTTGATCAGACTGGTTCTGTTTAATTTCAACCTCCAATGCAAATATATCACAAAAGTTTAACTCTGTACCATTTTCAAACCTGTCACTGGCTTGGAAGTTCTTTCTTGGGTTAACACAAAGTGCATGGGCATTTTCGCTTGAATGGCAGTTCAGACTGACGCTGTGTTTGTAGTAATGGTATCAGCACACCCATAGGGTGCAGATTATTCCAGTTTTACTGTAAATGTCTCTTATTGCATCTGATTCTTCTAAAAGCCTCAGTAATCAAACAACACATACATTCATGATAGCTTGTTTTTATAGTCAAAATTTTAACAAACTCATCAAGGATACCAATTTATAAATATTCTCAATCTCCTTAGCTTTAAAGAACATCATTAAATGTTCTTTAATGCTTGTATTTAGTTCTTATCTTTCTTTTTCTACGGTTATGAGATTTTTGAGAGTGGTTCATTTTCCATTTGCCTCTGGTTCAGCCAAATTAGCAATGTGAATTTTAGTACAAATCACAAAGTTTTGGTATTGATTTCACAGACACCTCAAACAGGATTTTGAAAAGGAAAACCGATTAGGAAACTTAATCATTTGTAGTAAAATTATGTTAGCTACTACTTGGCATGATTGCTTTAGAACTAGGGCTTTGAAGCCTGTCACAGGTCTTAAAAATAAAATTGCTTGAGTAGTTGAGGAGAACTGTATTAAAATGCAAATTTCCAGCTGTTAATATTTCTTCAAAAACCAATAATCCCTCAAGGCCACCAATATGTCAAATACTTAATGGAAAAATATCCCTTAGGCAGAATGGCCTTTTTAAGTTGACTTTTTATTAAACTTAAAATACTATATAGAAAAAACTTAAAATCAAAAAGGGGATATAAATATAATACTAGACTAAAATGTCATAAAGAATGCAATTGGAGGGGTAAAATTAAGGTCACTAATTTTTAAGTAATTTTCTACCCTTTACGAGGATTAGCCAAGGAAATAATTGCTAATATAAGGTATACCTTAAATCACACACTTACAAATGGGACTTGATAAAAACACAGGGAAAACAGAACCTAGCACTTTTTCAAAGAAGCTATATATATCCACATAAAGTTAGGGTATAGCTGGTACATGCAGCACAGAAGTTAAAGTCCTCACTGCTGAACACTTCTATTCTGGTGTACAAAATCTGGAACTTCAGATCAAAAATCTCAAAACCATAGAAAAAGAAAGATGAGAACTAAATATAAACATTAAAGAACATTTAATAATGTTCTTTAAAATCTGGAAATCTCAAAATTATCAAGTAAGAATACTTGTGATCAAATTTCAGGACTCCACGTGTCTCTGTCAAGCAAAGGATTCTGATTTCTTTTGAAAAAGAATGGCTTAATCAAAAGTCCAGTCCTGTTTCCATGCAAAGCAGTGATAAAACAAGAATGTAAGCAGAAATGAGATACTAATTTGCACAAGTTGAGGTACACTATGACACCAAATTTTGGGGGAAAATAAATTGTCATTTAGATACCATATCAACTTTAGGATCAGTAGCTATCAACAACTTTAAGTACATAATTCTAAAGCATTGGCCTATGAAAAGTATTCATGGAAAAGAAATCATGAAAAGGTTCTTTACTGGCTAGCACACTCTGTGACGTCTCTGTTGCTGTATTAACTTTTTTTAGGAAGAAAACTCTGGCATCTAGATGAAAAAGTGAAATAAATCTACATTCTTTTTAGTGTCAATGACTAAAGAGTATTTTCAGTTGCAAGAAAAGGCAACTTCAGGTGCCTGAAGTATTATCCAGTCTGAGTTCATCTCTAATCTACTATACATTTTTTTAAAAAAAAAGGCAATTAGAAAAGTGTTTTGGTCAGACAAGAAAATCATGAGAAAACAGCTGCTGGATTGTCAGCTGGTGCAATGCAGAGTAGTAATATTGATGTATCATGAAGATATGAGGAGCTACATCTATTAAGGATATGACATTATATTTGGTTTTCAGAAGATATGGAATGATATTCTTAATCCATAATATAATTCCACAAAACATGTTTTCATTATTGAAGCTTTCTTATAGTCCTTCAGAATCTGTAGAACTATTGAGGCTTCAGTCACTAGTGCTTTACACTGGAGAACGTGAATCACCTAACCACAATGAAAATACCCTAGGAGAAAAAATAGTAATAGTAAAGCACAAGGCAGGGGAAATATCAAGTGTCTGTATCAAAATGGAAGGAGTGCTGAAATATGCATTTTGCACAAATAGTGAAAAAATATCAAAAGAAGCTTCCTTCTTTTTCTTCTGTAAAAAAATCTGAAAATTACTTACTGGTGATGACTTACTTGATGCTTTGATTAAGGTAGTTTTGTTTCAGCTTTAAAAGATCCTAGAATCTATCAGTGTAATCTAGAACACCTAGGCACCTGGAAGAAACCAGGGTTTTGCAGTTTCTCTTAAATTTCTGTAGTTTCTGGATTTCATCAGTCACTTGAGGGGCATAAGATTGCAGGTTCAGAAATGGATGTGAGAACATAAGAAGGACATCAGGCAATTTATATATCCAACTCCTTCCTCTATGTGCTTTAATCTTGAGAACTAGAGTTCCCTAAAATGGCTGTGGGCAGAAGGTGGATGGAGATAAAGTTATAACAGCAGATGCAGGAAAAAAGGGAAAAAATATAAGCACTTATCTTTACAACATGTCTCCAAGTCTGTATATCAAATCTCTAGGGACTCGAGTTCTTAGCATCCCCTGGTCCATAGCCTCCCTAAAAAGTTACAGAAGTTCCCAGAATTCTGTATTGCCCATGATCATTGCTCAGCAGTTAAGAAAGTAACAAGTTTAGACCTTCTCCTAAAATGTCCGACCATCTTCCTGTGTAACCTCAGATATTCATACAGGATTCCAGATTTTAGTTTGAGTTTAAAGACTATATGTTTTAATTCAGTAGCTAATAATCTATTTTAGACACTTTGAAAGACACTTCAAAAAGAGCACCCACCCTTTTGAAACCCCAAGGATTTAGTTTTTGGTGAACACCCAAACCAAATAAAGTAGAAATTGAAAAGGACATTCCATGTCATCAGCAGGTTTCCAGTTTGCTGAGTGCCAAGTTATGCTCTGTGAAAAGAATTGATGTCAAAAGAAACAAGAAATTATATTTCATTTTTTATGTCCTTTTATAAACTATTGTTTTAGACACAAAGAAGCCACTTACTGGGTGTTGAGGACACCATGCTAAAGACAATAACCAGTTTTGATTATGACCAATGATTATATTCAATTCTTGGCTATCACTCACAACCAAAATGTACTTGCTGACATAGTATGTCACAGCATCATTTCTCAGAGCATCAAAATAGCTATACAAGCACTTCTGTTTCACCAGCTGCAGTATGAATAGTAGCAGTTCTACATTTTCAGCTTAACAAGCCTGTGGTTCAGAAAGGGTAGAAAATGAAAATGAAATATATTTAGAATGACAATTAACAATGTTATTTCACTTAATGTATTGATTGAAAATTTTTAAATGAAAAAGTTCAAGAGAATTTCAACCTAATTCTCTCATCATATAGTTTTTTTTACCAATTGATGCTGAAGTTTTAGCTGTATCTCCAACCAAAGTACATCATCAGTACCACATAAGAACAGTCTTTGTTATCTCAGCTTCTCATCATGTTTAACAATGCTTTGTTATAAATTCATTTTCAGTTGTTTGTGAGTCAGACTTAGAAGCAATAAGTAGTTGTGATGAGCACTGTGAAGCTGAAGATGGAACCAGACTGCATTCTATGTTAAGTTCAGGAGTTTTATATCCCTCTCTCTCTCTCCATAATTTCAGGGCAGAAACAGAGAAAGTCTCTTTTAAGCTAGGATGGATTCCATGTTAACAGCTGTCATATTTTCATTCTTTTAATACTTTTATGTTCTCTTGTTAATGATTTAAACTGTGAATAGGTGATCTACTATAGTATATGTAGTAGGGTTACAGTTTTATTTCAGCATCGCAGCCATCTTTCCTTTCCTTATCTGGCACAAAGTTCTGACAAGCCTTTAGAAGTAAGAGGTATTGCTCTTTTGTTTAGTTTGTTTTCTGATATTTCGCTTTATTTTCCATAGGGCACAATAGGAGTTTAAATTCTGTTTCAGATAAATCCAAACACCCTTATTTTTCTCTTCTCCAAATAGCCTTTTAAAATTTAATTATTCTTAAAGGGCTTTTTTTACATTTTAAATGGACAATTGAGAACTTATTCTTTTTCTCATTTACTTTTCATCTTTGAAAATACATTTTTGCCCTGTTTGATTTTTTTTTAAGTTAAGTAAGGTTGTTTCTTCAACATTGCCAGATTCCTAATTAATTCTCCAAATAACAGTATTGTTTGAGGGTATTTTCCTTTGGGGGTGAGGCTGTTTTGTTATTTTTTTTGTTGTTGTTGGCTTTTTATACTATATTGAAATGTGTATTTCTTTCGGTATCCAGGCATAGCATTAGAAAACTTTGTCATATTTTACTTTTTTTTTTTACTATTCATACAGCAAGAGAATCAGGAAGTTCTTATACAATGGTTTACATTTAGATATATGGGATTTTCAACCTTCAAATTTCAAAAGAGCCTTGTTATCATAGAATCACAGAATTGCTCAGGTTGGAAGGGACCTTCAAGATCATGAAGTCCAACCGCAACCTAACCAGACTGCTCTAACAACCCACCTCTAAACCATGTCCCTGAGCACCACATCCAAACAGTTTTTAAACATATTCAAGGATGGTGACTCAACCACCTTCCCAGGGAGCCTGTTCCAGTGCTTAACAACCCTTTCTGTAAAGAAGTTTCTCCTGATATCCAACCTAAACCTCCCCTGGCACAACTTGAGGCCATTTCCCCGTGTCCTGTCACCTGTCAACACTGAGAAGAGATCAGCCCCACTCTCACTGCAATCACCTTTCAGGTATTTGAAGAGAGCGATAAGGTCTCCCCTCAGTCTCGTCTTCCTCAGACTAAACAGCCCCAGTTCCTTTAGTTGCTCCTCATAGGGCATATTCTCCAAGCCCTTCACCAGCCTTTTTGCCCTTCTTTGGACCTGCTCCAGCACCTCAGAGTCCTTTCTGTACTGAGGCGCCCAAAACTGAACACAGTACTCAAGGTGGGGCCTCACCAATGCTGAATACAGGGGCAGGATGACTTCCCTAGTCCTGTTCCCCACATCGTTCCTGATACAAGCCAGGATGCCATTGGCCTTCTTGGCTACCTGGACACACTGCTGGCTCATATTCAGCCGACTGTCCATCAGCACACCAAGGTCCCTTTCCATCAGGCAGCTTTCCAGCCACTCCTCCCCAAGCCTGTAGAGTTGCCTGAGGTTGTTGTGACCAAAGTGCAGGACCTGACACTTGGCCCTGCTGAAACTCATACAGTGTACTTTGGCCCATCAATGCAGTCTATCCAGGTCCCTCTGTGGTGCCTTTCTACCCTCTGGCAGATCAACGCACCCTCCCAACTTGGTTTTATCATAAAACGTTTAAAACCAATTAGGGTTTCAATCAGAGAAAGAATACGAATAAGTTAAAACCAATGAGTTTCCATAAAACGTATCCCAAAAATCAGTTTTCTAAAATTTAGACACTTCAGCATTCTTATAAAAATTGGCTAAAGTAAGAACTTTACCATCTAAGAAAGATGAAAGCAATAAAGAAAAAGCCTAGCAATTGACTTGCATTTAGTACCAAACAATAATACAACATCTGAATTTCCCTTTTGAATTGTCATAACTGAAGGTGCTCTTCTTGTTTGGTCTGTTGGGTCACTTTCATTTTGTTGTGTGAGTGAGGTTATACTTATCTGAGACCAAGCGGTTTCTTAAAAGATGAATTCTTCTTTTTGATATGAGCTCACGATTTGCTTGCCTTTTGACAAAATTGGTAAATAGATTTATAACATGCTACTTCAGACTATTATTATTTGACCTTGGCCAGACACCCACCAAGATGCTCTCTCTGTCCCTCTCCTCAGCTGCACTGTGGGAGAAAATAACATGAAAAATCTTGTTAGTCAAGATAAAGACATGGAACTCACTTGTGATTTACTATCATGAGCAAAACAGGTTTGACTTGTGGAACATTATTTTAATATATAGGAAATTTGAACAGATTTAGATGGTGAGAAATAAAGACAATTAAAGTAGCATCATATTCCCACACCCCATTCTTCCCAGGTTTACCTTACTCCTTCATTTCCAACACCTCTACTTCCTCCATATCCCAAGCAGTGCAGGCAAATGGGGAATGAGGCTTACATAGCTGTTCCTCTCTGACATTCCTTACTCATACTACCCTGCTCCAGTGCAGATCTCTCTGTAGGCTGCAGTCATCAAGGATAAACCTCCTCCAGCATGGAGGAATTCCAAAATTTGAAAGAATTACCTAAATACCACTATACAAACTTTTTAATTTGCTTTTCATTTGAGTGGCTGGAAGTTTTCTCTGAGAGTATTTTGAACAGAAAAAAGTCTTAAAAAAAAACTAAAAAAAAAAAAAGTAAATGAATATTATGTTTAGTGTGCTGTCAGCAATTTAAGGCTTGTGCTGCCATAACTCCCGTTAGCTGAGCACAGCAGCAGTTATGAGGAGTAATGACTTTGCCAGACATTTTGAAAATCTTTCCTGCTATGACTTGTCAATTGAAAAAAAGGAAGACAGTGACAATCAACAATTTAAACACAATGGATTCACCATGAATGTTTATGTCCCATAAACAACAATAAAGAAAAGACCACTTAATTTAAAATAACCATATGCAATGAAAACAGGAAAATAAATTATGTGGCATAATTAGGAATATTAAAGATTACATAGCATATTTTCATTCTTCTTTTGTTGCCTAACTGAAAGCAGAGGGATATGTTTTTGTAAGATTACTTTGGGTAAGTAATGGATAAGATATATCCATATGCCAAATATGTTTCTTCAGTTATAGCAACACACCTCTGAGAGACTAGAGATTACTCTCTTTCATTTGTTTGCTTTGAAAATTTGAATTCTGTTATGAATTGTTTTCCCAATCTGAAGTAGAATTTCTTAACTGTCACCATGCTGCACAGTTAAGTGATTAATTATTTCCTGTTAAAAAAATGGACCGGACATTAGATTTTCCACACCGGAAGAAAACTACCTTCAAATGACAGGGACTTTAAATCAGCTCCATATGAAAAAGTTATCCTGTTATAACTTTATTTTCAAAATAAAGCTTTAGTTTTCAAAAAAAGGGGGGGAAATATCACAGGAAATATTTTCTTATGAGTCATTTCTTTCCAGTGAGTAAGACTTAACATAATTCTTCATTTGGAAAAAAAAATCCAGCAACTGAGATCTTTAGAACCAGCTTTCAAACTTTGGTTTCATACAACAACCTAGACCAATGTTTAAGACTTTTAGATTTTTTTGGTGTCAAATTCCTCTTACATGTTTGTTTTTCTTTCTTCCCACATTTACTTCCCATTTCTGATTCTGAATTGGATTGAACTTCTCCTTGTAACTCAAGATTTTTACTTCTCTGTTAACTAGCAAAAGCCTCTGGGATGCTGACTTTCTAGTATTTCAACATATTGCTGTGATCTTTTCTGCATAAGAGCTACCACACTCAATGATTCATGTTGAGTTTGTCAAATGAGATGACTAATGGGAATGTACAATGGATCTGCAGATGGACTTCTTTGTCTCAGTCTACTCCTTGAACTTGCAGATATATCACCATTTGGTTGACTGTCATTTTGTTATTTATAACAGTTTTTATGCATTCAAACTAGAAAATAATCCTCCTATTTTCAAAATCATTATCTCAGAGATTATATATCCTCAAAGTCATATTAAATCCTAGTGTAGGGTATGAAGGGTATGAAGGATTTTTGTAATTAATTCAATTTTGTTATGCAGATTTGGTTCTGTCTACATAATTTTTTCACATCATTTTTAATATAACCTCTTTTACAAAGAGATTAGACTTCAGAAATTAAAATAAAATCTATGTGAAATATAGAATGGTGTTGGTCTTGCTTTAACCCAGCACCTACTTCCTCTGTAAGCTAATGGGTGCTGAGAAAACTACAGTTCTTAAGTTGAAATAAGACTGCATAAATCATGTAAAACAATTCAAAGTTTCTAGACATCAAGAGTCTGGCAGATTTGAGGTGTGATTGAAGAGGAATGGCATACTTTTGTCAGTTAGTTAGCCTGAGACTGAAAAATAGAGAAGCTGATTGAAGGACTTAACCTAATGATCTCATTCTTTTCTCTCTACTCTATGCTTGTTTCCAGTCCACTCTAGATCTTTGTTCTCCAGTTCTTACTAGACAAAATTTTTCCCTCAATTCCGCTTATGTAAATGTGTTTCACTGAGCCTGTCAGTTTTGGTGAGATCACTTTTTACGGTACCCTTACTATTTTCAGCTGATGTGACAGAGGTAATACAAATGCCTTTAGCACAGAGATGACAGGAAGTTATTTTCACGAAAAGTTCAAATGACTTAATCTGTTTGACTTGCGTAACAACACTTTAAACAAGTTAAGCAAGATTCCAGGAAAAAAATATTCTCAAAAATCAAGAATGAAAAAATATACCTACTTATATATGGCTATTTAGGCTTATCTTGATTTCATTATCTGATAGAAAGACTCATGTGCTTTGCATGTCTTAAATTTTTCCCAGTCTAGAAATTATTATGTGTTTGTCAGGATTTTTTGCAGACCCTATCAATTAGTCTACTGGTCACTGTTATTATTTAAAACCTGTGCTAAAGGAGCAACTGAGATTCCTCTTCACGGCCTAGACCATGCTGTATTCATCTTGTTCCAACGCAGAAAAAAATCTGTAACTTGCATCTTAAAAAAAAAGGAAACAACACTACCTAATTTATTTCAAAAATATTTGGTATATTTTCAGTGCAGATAAAGATTTTATCAACAAAATCAAAATTGTTAATAAAAATTAATTTTAAGGAACCAAATGTAATACTTAGTTCTTGTACCTTTTGTAAAGTAGTTTGTCCACAGTTGTCAAACATGTCAGAGCAGAATGCTATTCTGAATTTCACAAAATGTATGGTTTTACAACAATTCACAGGTGATTCTAGATTTTGGGGTTCATGTACAAAATGTTGGTTTGATTTTAAATAGTTAACAGGGAAATGTAACAGTGAGAACATGTGATTTAATTAATGTATAACTGAAAATGGCTGCTTAAGTACCATCCAAACATGCATTTCCTCTGAGCTGATCTTTCTCAGAAAATAGAGATCATTTTACAATATCTTTCCATCAATCATTTACTATATGCTTTGGCTACTTAAAAACAAGAATAAAGTCACTGAACAACTGTTGCTAAAGACAACATTGCTTGAAATTAAAGGAATAGGTTTTTTTATGTTGTCATTCTCAGAGTGTAAAGAGTAACCAATTTATTTTAATTTGCATTCATAAAGAATAGTTGTAATTTTGTAAATGCTATTTCTGTCTTCTTCCAATATTATATGTGCTGCTTCCCACAAAAAAGGCCATCCATAAAGAAAAAACCTGTCTTACTTTGCTTACTTTTATAAATGATTTATTGTTTCTGGGGATTTAATCAAAGTTTTCCCATGGAAGCCTAATTTTTGAAACCAATTTACAACTTACTAGCTCTTATAAAATTAATCAGCTGAAAACCCATTTTTATGTTTAATTTCTTAGCTGAAAAGAGGATTTTGTAAGCATAAATTCATCCAGTACTGAAAGGTCTGCAAAAGTTCTGCTTTCACTATTTACACCATGTTCAGGCTATGAGTGAAATTCTTAATGGTGCTTGCTCAGGAGAATAACCCAATTAAAAAACCCCTTGACAAAATAGGCTACTGCATTGTAAGCTCAGTTAGCCTCAGGAGAAAACATCGGGGAGATGACAACATGGTCAATTAACATGGCTTCAAATGTGTTATCCTCACTCTGCTATGACACTAAACTGAAGTGAGCTAACACAATTAAACAATAAAGACTCTTTATTCATCCAAGTGCACCCCAAGGACTAAGAAAGATGACCTAGTGCCTGGCAGATTAATATAAAAGGTCAACTTGCAACACCATCTCATCCTTAAGTATAGTCATTTATTCAAGTAAAATTGGAAGTCAGTCTTCAGTGTTGCACTAATCCTCTCCATCTCCTATCTCTTGCATAACTGTTTACCATTCCAAATCTTTATAGCTGCAGTGAAATAGGAGGGCTGCTCTGAAAGTAATACCTCCTATTTTATTATGTTTACCCACAACATCAGAGGTGGATGTTGGTGATACAGCAGGAGAAGCTGAAACTTCCCAGGAGAATTCTGTTACACTTGTTGCTGTGTAACAGATGGCAGCAGAGTGGCAATCTGACAAAATGGTGCCTGACATGGAAGCTCATATGAAGCAAAGCTGTGTCATTGAATTCCTCCATGTAGAAAGAAATTGCACCCACTGACATTCACCAAAGCTTGCTGAATACTTACGGAGACCAAACAACAGATGTTAGCAGTGAGGCAGTGGGCTGTGACTTTCAGAAGTGTCAATAGTGATATGAAAGATAAGCCATGTTCTGAACGACCATGCAGATTTTTACAAGCTCAGCATGCAAGCTCTTGGTTATTGCTGGCAAAAATGCATAGCTAACCATGGAGACTGTTGAAAAATAGTGTTTTGTATCTGAGAATTTGCTCTATGAAATAGTGTTATTGTGGTCTTTGTATCTGTTGTAATTTCCATGGAAATAAACAGAAGGCATTATTTTCAGAGCAACCTACAGATAAACCCTGTCCTCATCTTTTCTGCAGTGCGCACGCACTGCATACTCAACATACTAGCACTGGCACCATATAGCTCTGCTAGTGTTACTTACCTTCTGAACAAGCAAAGCTTCTGATAAATTCATCTGAGAAAGGATTTTTGCTTAAGTTAAATCATGTTTTTTACTCCCCTGAAATAAATGCATAATACATCTTTGAGACAAAATTATCCAACTTCAGATCATCTAATGTAAAGTAAACTTTCAATTCATTTGCCCATGCTGTCTTCTCTGTACTTTTTCTAGTATGATTTTACCTTTCATGAACATGAAGAATGTAAATGGTATTCTTTGATTATGATTCTTCCATGACATTTTTTGTCTTAAATGATATCACTAAGTAGCATTCTTAGCTGCTCAAAATTAAGCCTATGAAAGTCAAAGCTTCTCAAGTTTATCCAGTCTTCCTCGGCGTTCACATAGTCATTGGAGAAGAAACATTACAATTCATAAGCCTGTTTTTGTTTATCTTTTTGTTATAATTGAGTCATCTTCTTTGACTAACTCTCCTGAAATATTCTCATTACTTATCAAAAGTAAATAGCATGCCTTTTTATTGACTTAATTAAGGAATCTGTTAACATCACACGCAAAAACTATATGGTTCCTACTATCTCTATCAGTATTTATTCTCCACTCTATAGCAGCAAAGTTAAGATTTCCTAATAGTCCAACTGAAGGCTTTACCTTCAGCCTAATTTGGAGTATTCATTGTAGGTTCTTTCATCTTCACAAACTGAACATCCAGTCTTCTGATTAAAAGTGAAATCAACATGAAGTCATAACTATCTTTGAAAGTTTCTTTCACCACAAATTCATTGAAATTCTAGATTGTCAAGCAAAAGTGGAATACTCTCTAAAAAATTATTCGCAGACCAATGAAATAATACTAATTTAATGCACTTTGAATGGAAAAATCCCAGGCACTGTACAGATTTTGGAGAATAAATCCCAGAAAATTTTAGATGTGAAAAGGAAGAGAAATACATGAACTTCATTAAGTAGCAGGTTTGCAGATGTCAAAAACAAAGTTGACCCATGTTACACAAGGCTAGAACAGTTCAGATGGAAAGAGAAAAATACATGTAAATTTTTTCAGCATTAGGTAAATGTTATAATTTGTACTGGTTGACAACAGGCAACAACACTGCAAATTTTCTTTTAGTCAGATGTTTTATGAACTAAAATGGAAAAAGAACTGTAACTGTACATCATTTGTGAGGAAACAGCTTTCTCACTACTGAAATGCAGCACCTCCAGATTGACATATACTACTTTTACATATGTCTGCTTCTTTACATACTGCCATGAACCTCCTAGTCAGGCACAAAAATGCAAGAAAAAACTTCTAAACAATTTGTAAATACCAAGCTGAGTATGTGTGACAAGCCAACAAGCTATTAAACTTTTTCACCATCATGCTTTAAATTTTTCCTTCTCCTTTCTGCGTTGCTTATTGCATTCATTTTGACCATCTTAGATTTGATCCTGACGTCTTCAAAGTAGAGACTTTGTCTTCTCTGTGTATTTTCTACAGTAAAAAATTGTTTTGGACATCAAATAATTTGTTTCAAATAGTATTTGAGAGAACTATGAATTTATTTTGATAATCAGCATTAGCTTTGAATAAATACATTTTCTGAACAAACATTTTAGACACAAATCTGAAAATATTTTAATTAGAATCTAATCCACTCAAGTAATTTGCAATTTGTCTTGCAATGCTCTTGGAAAAATCTCATGGATGAACTATGGTGACTGCTGTCTCTTGCACCTAAGAGTTTTCCCACTATGGCAGTGGTTTCTTTGCATAAATAGCACCTGCAGAAAGTGTTAGTACTGTTGAAAGATATTTAAAATGCCTGGTTATCAGCTATTGGTAGAATGCAGAGGAAAACTTCTTTGCCATCTTCCTCATATACACTTATCCAAGTATTCTAGTTTTAGTGAAGAAAGGCGCGTCACCCCTTGTGTGAGCATGTGTGAATTTCTGTAGGTATCTATGGGTTTAAATGGAGAAACAGTAACTAGAAAACAACAGGCTGAAGAGATTAGAAGGTTATGCTGAGAGGTAGCATGTGACAGTCTCTTGAGAACTGTCATGCTTCAGTGACTAGCAGTCCTGTTAAATCTGTACAGTCTTATGAACCAAGAACACCAAGGATTGGCTAAATCTGTGAGAGGCCACCAACCACAGGTAGTGTAGCTTGGACCATATCCACAAAGGTGATGGCATGAAAAACTGCAGGTCTTCTCATAAAAGAAAGGACCCACTGAGGGACCTTCCAATAGATGTCACTGGTTTAAAAGATTTAAAAATTTTTAACTGGATAGAATTTGGATATCTAGCCTACAAGAAAATGTATCAGGTAGCTAAAATTTGTGTATTGGGATGATCTCAAAAAGAGACAAAGATGACAAAAAAAATTAAATTTCATGACCCCACTGTGAATGATGATGCTCAAGAACATATTTATGGGAGTTTTACTTTCAATCCTGATTTTTTTCACAAATCTATTAAGCCTAATCATTCACACAAAGAAGGAAAACATTTTTCATCATCTTTAAATTCTGAATATGTTATTTTGTGTTGTCCTGGATGTCTCATTTTGCTTACTGTTTCCACAAACAGGAGATGACCTCTCCTGTCAGTTAGAGACAAGCTATGACTTTAAAGGTCCAAGATAGGCATAAATTGCTATTTTGTTTTATTCAATGATTTTATATTATTGCTTTGATTTGTTATAGACTTCAATTTCATTTGCAGTTTGTACTATCTTTCCAGGGAGATCAATTAAAGATAACCAGACAAATTCTTGATTATATTCAGAGAGTCAATTTTAATATTAGTTACATGAGGGGACTGTAATCTTATCAAAGTTGTGATCTCTCCAGTTCTGCTTTTGGTTACTGGAAGGTTTAAGAATTGTAATTCAAACTAATGTGATATGGAATGCGAGCTAAGTCCAATTTATCAGTGTTCAGTTATATAAGCTAAATAAATAATAGTGTAATGAAGAAAAATCAAAGCTACAGAAAAAGATTTCCATTAAGTTGCCCAGAAATGAGATGACATTTCTAAGAGTATATTCTAAAATGCAGTGGGTTCTAACACCAGTGTAGAGAGTGAGAGAGGAATCAAAATAATGCCAATTTCAGACAGAGAAATATACAGTATCTTATTGGGTTCAGAATGACATTTTATTATCTTTATATTCAAAAGATAGCATGGTAGCCCTGAAAGAGCATAGCAGTGACATAGCTTGACTCCACTAACTGCAACCTTCACTGAATGTGGAAATGTCAGGTACTTGGTTTTTGCATGAATGGTCAACATCAGTAAAAATTTACTGATGAGCACTGATTGAACACTGGACACAAGGTGATTAAGACGCTCACTGTACTGAAAATCAAGCCTATTATCAAGTGTACCATTTTAGTTGTATACCTTGAGACTTCCGTAAACAAAATTGTGATACTTATGTTATATTTCTGTCATTTTGGGATTTTACATAGATACTTTGTGGCCCTGAAAATTCAATATGATTTCTACTGAACATAGGTAGACATTTAGAGCACGAGGAAACAGTCTCAAGTTACATCAGGATAGGTTTAGATAAGATGTCAGGAAGAATTTCTTCACAGAAGGACTGATGTGGCATTGGAATGGGCTGCACAGAGAAGTGATAGAGTCGCCATCCCTGGAGGTATTTAAGAGACTTGTGGATGTGGGAGTTATGGACATGTTTTCATGAACTTAGATGATGGTTGGACTTGATACACTTACTCTTTTTTTTTTCCAAATTAAATTTTCTATCATTTTATGACTGGTGAAATGAGCTACATTCTGGGGTGAACACTAACATACTGAAATTTGAATAAGATTCAGATAATCATTTAGTAATTTTTGAAATGTATTTTGGTCATCATTTGCACACAGGGGTAGACCAACAGGGCTCTGAGAGGATTGAGCCATTTCTTGTGCTATAGAGGCCTCGTCCACACAAGGCTTATCCCTTTGAAATAAATAGAACTGTGTGTATGAGTAAAGGTGCAGAACATGACACTGTCTGAGGTTTACCACTACTTTCAATTTCTGGTTGTTCTTCACTAAGAATTAATCTAGCTGATGTGACAGCAAAAAATAAAGAAAAATAAATATGCACAACAATATTTGAATGATTGGACAAGGAGTGAGATGACATCACATTTTTTGTACCTTTGCTTACATTTTTTAAGAGTGTCTCTTTGCCCTTGCAACAGTAAAGTTTAATGATGGCAGTTTTGCCAGAATATGAGTCAGGTGATCCTCCCCCTGTACTCAGCACTGGTATGGCTACACATGGAGTGCTGGGTCCAGTTCTGGGTTACTCAGATACAGAGCTACTGAAGATAATCCACTGAAAGGTCACAGAGATGATTAAGGGGACTGAGATATCCCTCATATGAAGAGAGATGTGACTGTTCAGCCTGTAGAAGTCTCAGGGTGAATTTCATCAAAATGTATAAATATCTGAAGGGAAGCTGAAGAGATGAGGGAGCCACCTTTCTTTCAGTGGTGCCCAGTGACAGGACAAGAGTCAGTGTGCTCAGACTGAAACACAGGGTATTCCATCTGAACATAACAAAATGGGTTTTTTTTTGTGGTTGTGGCCAAACTCTGGCATAGGTTGCCTAGAAACTCTACATACTTAGAGACGTTCAGAATTTGCCTGGACCTGGTCCTACACAATCTGCGGTAGGCAGCCCTTCTTGAGCAGAGGAGTTAGGTAAGCTGACCTCTGAAGTTCCCTTCCAACCTTAATTATTCTGTGACTCTGTTTCTGTGATTTGGGTATCTCTTAATGGGGCTTCAAGACCAGTTTTGGCAAACATGGAACTTGTGAAAACAGAGAAGTGCGAAGAATGGCAGAAAGGGACCTGGACACACAGCTAAGTAGCACCATCCTTTGATGATCCTGCAATGTATGAGTCTAGCTACATCCCACATGCCTGGTGTAAGGGCTGCTTGGGACCTCATGATATTACAAGATCGGTGTTCATGAGTACAGCTTCTGTAAGTTCACAGAATCACAGAATCACAGAATTGCAGGGATTGGAAGGGACTTCAAGAGATCATCAAGTTCAATCTCTCTGCTAAAGCAGGTACCCTACAATAGGTTGCATAGGTAGGCATTCAGACAGGTCTTATCTCCATAGAAGGAGACTCCACGACCTCTCTGGGCAACCTGTTCCAGTGCTCCATCACCCTTACTTTAAATAAGTTCTTCTGCATGTTAGTATGGAACTTCCTATGTCCAAGTTTTAGGACATTACTCCTTGTCCTATCTCTGCACACCACCAAGAAGAGCCTGGCCTCATCCATTTGCCTCTCACCTCCCTTTGGATATTTATCAACATTCATCAGATCCTCTCTGTCTTCTTTTCACCAGTCTGAACAGACCCAGGTTACTCATCCTTTTCTCATACAGCAGATGCTCCATGCCCTTAATCATCTTTGCGGCCCCCTGCTGGACTTCTATGAGATCCCTGTCTTTTTTGAACTGAGGAGCCCAGAACTGGACACAGTATTCTAAATGTGACCTCACTAGGGCAGAGTAGAGGGGGAGAATCACCTCCCTTGAGCTGCTGGCCACAATCTTTTTAATGCACCCCAGGATATCATTGGCCTTATTAGCCACAAGGGCACGGTGCTGACTCATGGCCAACCTGTCATCCACCAGGACACCCAGGTCCTTCTCCACAGATACCCTTTCCAGCAGGTCATTCTCCAACCTGTACTGATGCATGCAGTTATTCCTCCCCAGGTGCAAGACTCTACACTTGCTCTAGTTAAACCTCATCAGGTTTCTCTCTGCCCAGCTCTCCAGTCTGTCCAGGTATGGTTGAATGGCAGCACAGCCTTCACAAGTGTCAGCAAATCCTCCTAGCTTTGTATCATCAGCAATGATCTGAAAGTCAAGTGATACTACAAGCCACAAGTAGCTTCACACTTAGCCCAAAATAAATCTGTAGGGCCACCTAAGAGCATTTTCATCTGTGACAGTACAAGCTTTTAAATAAGTCTTTGGGCTCCATTTTTAAAAGGATTTAGAGATCTTTTACTGATTAGACATGCTCCCAATGGTCATAGTTAGAATAGAGCCTTGTGAAATGCTCAAATATGACTAAGCTGATCTGTAGGCCTCCACAATCCATCACACAGAGGTCATGGGAAGAGTGGGAACAAGGAGTGGAAAGATTAGGAATCTGGATCTGATAGCACCAAGACAGACAACTTGTCCCACTGTGGATCCCACATGAAGTCAGGCTTCTCAATCTCTCTTCCCACTAGCAGAACCTCCTTAAGACATAGATGGTACTATTTGGCTGTTACTTATGGAGATGTTTGAGCTGTTAGGGACTTTAGTCTGACTATCCTGCTATAAAGTTTATAGGATGAAAAACATTAGGCACTTTATGTGAGTATATATCATTCACAAACAAGACATTCCCAGCATCTGCAACAGTCCATCTTCAAAGCTTTAAGGCTGGAGCTAGTACTATGAGCAACTAATCAGTAGAGAAACTTGCAGCAGTACTTTGGTTGCTTTGACAATGCCAGTTGCAAGAGACTGCTCGTACTGAATTGGACACCTAGGAGGTTAGGATGTACTTACAGCTGTGAAAACAGCAGCAGCATAAATACAATGAATCTAAGCATCAATCTGTTGCTATGGGAGTCTGAATTATTTTGAAATTCATACAAAAATGTCACAAGGGGACTTAGCTTTACAGCTACACAAACATAGCTTGTGATGGGATGTTTCATAGAGGTACTATATCAGGTTCTAAGGTTGAGTAGTCACATCGGTTCAGGTCCACCACAGTAAGCATAACTGTCCTCTCAGAATGGATTGTTTGCATGGACTAGGAATGCCACTGAGACTGGCATAACTGCTGAATGGGAGAAGCTTCACAGCTGTGCAGGGTAAATACCCCCAAGCCCATATGTCTCCCAGGAACTTATGAAAATTGGACTTTAGGTTCCCAAGTTATTTTTGAGTGGATTTTAAATTCACATTCTGAATTCCTAGAATATAAATAACAATTAATCCACCAATAAGGAATAGATGGCACTAGCAGAGTTAATATGACATATTCAGGACTTACAGGCCTGTGAGACATATCTCACAATAGGACTGCAAGACTTTCAATTCCCCAAGCAACAAATCCAGCAATATTTTATTCAAAGAATTCTTGAATACTGTTCAAAATCACTTTTATCTCAATAGGTACAGTGTGGAACATTACCTTCAGATACTTGCATGTATTCTTCCCGCTTTGGGAAAATTATGGGATGTTAATCCTCAGTATATGATTTTAAACTTGCATCAGTACTTCATGAAAAAATAGTCCAAAATTTTTCTAACTTACAATAAAAACAATTAAGTCTATGTGCTTTCCATTTAGAAAACCTGAAATATTTTAAATTATCCTTGAAGTAACAGTGAACACAGCATATTTATCTAGTAGTTTTAAATAAAATTTTCCACCCAGCAGGGCTAGCTACAAAGCATTTTTCTTCCTACAATGAGACTTTTAATTCAATTATGCATCATAGGGGGAGAAAATGGTGTGTGTTCCAGACTGCAAACCCCATTGTCCACATGTGCATTCTCTGATCAAACAGATCTAATAATTCCTTGTTAAAGTCATCATTTCCCATTAGATGAGCAACTGTGGCTGGTAAAAGGTAATGGTTACAGTGTGTTACACAATTAACACAGTGTGAAATGAACTGAAATATGTGTTCTAAAGATGATTTTCAATGGAAATAGAGTATTTAGACACTATGTATCAAAAATACAGATCCAAATGTGTGTTCTGATGAATGTTTTCACAAAATTGACTGTGCTTATTCACCACACATTCTACACATTATGATTACTATGTTGTCTAATGCACATCAAATGTTCTTTAGTGCTATGAAAGAGAAAACTTGCATTAGAAGAAAATTACTTGAAGTTGTCTGGATATAGATAAATGACAGAAACATTTTCAGGCTTTGTAATAGTTTCTGCCACAAAATGTAGTAAAAATTCAGATAATCACGAGGAACGAGATGTATAATAGACAGCCAATTCAGTAGAACAAATTCTGAAAAAAAAATTACGTCTCTGAAAAACAAAACAAAAAACTAGCAAAACCATGAGTGAGGAGTGTTTTCTACATGATGTGTGCCAAATTGTGCAAGTATAACTCAAGTAGTCAGTGAACCTCAATATCCAGTAGTTCAGAGATGCAGAAGTTGCAGCTTCTCCATCATAATAAATAAAGAGAGCAGTTTGGGAGCAGATATCTGATTGGATAAAAAGTTCCATAAGTCCTTTCATGTAGCAGAGCATTTTCAAAACCTATACACTAAATGCAACTCTATGGAATTTAAGGCAATGCAACCATTTAATATTTCACCTAGGATATGACACATTTCTAGAAACTGACAGAGTCCTGTGAGATAAAGTTGCAAGTTCTGATCTTCAAATCCATAAGTCTTTAGGACCAGCCTTCTAAGGAAATCTATGGCCATTCTACATGGACAACTCATGACTGTTACACACCAGCTCCATGCATGCTCCAAGCCACAGGAGATGAAGCTATCTGAGATTCCTGAGTGATTTAGATCGGTCGGTATTCGACTGAGTCCCTGCTGACAATCCTTTTGTCTCAAATAGATTTTTGGTATGACCCAGTATGACTAACTCAGAGCACCAGTAAGGTTAAAGACCAAGTGGAACCCTTTAACCCCATAGACAAGATCTGAGGTGCTGTTGTGCTCAAGAGGGCAAATATCTACCCTTGAGACAGCCACAAAGGTCCTTGGTACTAAAAAGCCTCAAGATGGCAAGGTACAGAGATATCGTTAAGCATCTCAGAAAAGAATTTCAGAAGACAGATATATTCTGTAGTTGAGAGAATCAGGTTTAATCTGTAATATTGACAGTAGTACTCTTCAGGATCCCTTAGTGCTACAAAACTAAGTTCACCTTCCAGTAAGGGTGAGATGAGGCCAATCAGTAATTAAATTACACAGAGCAGGGAAAGAAAAAGAAAAAAGAGACACATTCAGGCATATCTTCCTGGAACAACTTACAGATTGGGAAGACCTTTCAGGTGAAAAGTTGCAGAAAATGGCTGTGGAAGCCAGAAGACTCTTAAAACCAAGGCCCTATCTCTACTGTGTGATGAAGAACAGTACAGAAATTCTCCATGTAGCTACTGGTAGGCTTTATCTATTTTTCTGTCTTGTACTTACGCAGGATTTCTTTTTCACATTCTTTCTTTTGCTTTTCTCTTGAGTATTGTTTTATTTTTTATATACCTATGCTTGTCCCCGAGGTTCTTATTTTACAAGCCTACAAAGTATAATGTGTTTGATGATACCAGTCCAGAGCATACTTATGAGATACCTTCTCCTAGCAGGAGAGCATGGCAGTATTTTGATAGTTTTTAGATACTAGCCAGTATCTCCATATCTCCTTTTCCCCATCCTGTTCTTCCCTTGCTTTGATTTTTACCATCCACTATACATGCTTTCAAAATTTCCATCTCAATTTAGTATTTGTGACAGGGATTGTCTATGGTTGTGGCTGTACAATGGCTAAAATCACAGATCTCATTATGCAAATAGTAAGTAATAAATACTATGTAATAAATAAAAAAACACATGGCAAATGTAAAAAAAAAAAAAAAAAGAAAGAAAGAAGAAAAAAACCCACAATATTTCCATTCTTCTTTTTGCAGTGGTCTTGAGAACACTGCGAAGTGTCAAGGCCACTTCCTCTTGGTTCCATGGAAGTAGGATGAAGCGGTGTTTAGTTTTCAGAATGAAAGACATGAGCCACAAAGTAATCTACTGACTAGATCTTGCTTTTCAAACACAGGAAAGAGTGATTAGACTGTCTCTTCCATCTAATAGAAAAGATTCATTAATGTTAATATATAAGACACATCATTATGCAACCTATAATGTCTTTGGGTTGTGCCAGTATTCACTAAAATCTGGACAGAAAATCCACTGACTTCAGTGTGAATCCCATTGCAAATTTCAGAGGGCTTGAAGTTAGGTATCACTTGAACAGATAAATTTGCATTTGAGACTACTCCAAAACTGAGTACTTCAAATCATGTCAGTGTTTTTTAGTTAAGCAAAGAATGGCAGGAAATACAGCCCAAAAACTGGCCCAAGGATGGGGCCAATGTCAATATCAATGCAGGAGCACCAGAGTTGAAAATACACACAACAGAAGATATCAAATCTTAAATCAAGCACGCTGCACCCATTTGTGGATGATATTCAGTTAGTTTACTTCAGTTGATTGGCAGACAGAATTTACAGCCAAATCTCTTATAAACAGCAACTTATTTTCAGTCCACAGAGCTTCCAAGCTACTCTTTGTCATTCAGATTGTCCATACATGATCTTTTTCAATACACTAAGGGCATTTGATAGTTCAAATTTACAAAGAAAAGATTGCCAATAATTATGTTCTTCAGTAGCTCTTTTCAGAAACTTCAAAACAATAACCTGTTATTGTAGATGAAGAAATGTTGTCATTTCTCAGCAGAATGGCATTTCTTCAAGTGTAATATCTCCAACAAAGGCCATTACATACTTGTCTAGAACAGTGTTGAAGGAGACAGAAGAAAGCGTAAGCATTGCAGGACATACAAAAACAGCAATGAGTAGGAAAATGAGACAAACCTATCTTCTCTCCTTGAACAGCGGGAAGCAACATGAGTGAGAAAAATCATAAAGCTCAGGAAATGATGCAGTGGCACACAGAGATGTTGCTGGGAGGTCATTGTCTCCTCCCAGTGATACAGACCTCAGAAAAGCGAGGTTCCATATTGTACTTTACTTAGACTGATGGTTAACAAGATTAATAATAACAGAAATATAAATAATATAAGAGTGGAAGGACCCACTTCTCACAGCATGTCTGCAGGAAATGAGCTAATTTATTCTGGTCAGGCTGTGAGGCAACAGAGAATAATTGATACTTTACTTCTAATAAGGAACAACACTGCAAATAAATTCTGAGTATATTGACTGTTCAGTAAACAAGTGAATAGAGAGTAAGACTGCCTTCCATTGCACTGTAAATGCTGTTTCCTCTGTTTAATTAAACTGTAGAGGTTAGGTCCACAGAAGGACATATGCACTTTGAAGTCCATCAAGTTTGTTCCAATGATCATTGAATCCAAATTTTCACAGAATAAAACTCCAGGACATTTGCAAGCTCCTGCTCTGCTGAAGTGTTGACCACAAAGACCATTTAACATCTAAAATGTTCCTAAGCCTGACATATTTCTCTTCTTGAATGACTGGAGTTTTCAGTTTGGTAGGCAGTTTCAGAGCACACAGAGCAGAAAAGGATAGAATTCGTAGTCCTAGAAAATGCAATGACAGTAGGAAAGATAGTGAGTAGCAGTAACAAATTCACTTCTGCTTTCTAGGCAAGTATTGTAACCAGATGGTTCTCATAGAAAAGGCAAATATGAACCCTGTATATTTTAAAAGGGAAATCTTTGTTCAGTTCTTTGAAGGAAAGAAAAGACTGAGGGTTAATTCAAAGTATACTGCAGCTCTCATGAGATCTGATTCAGAGAAAAAGATAAGACTTAATGGTTGGAAAAATACAGGAGAGAAGAACAAGATATGGTAAACTTTTGTCACCGGAATCTGAAGAAGCTAGCCCAGTGTTAAATGAAATCACTTCCTTGGTTCCAGTTCAGGCTCCACATATTTTTGTTTGGTTGGGGTTTTTTTTGTTTGTTTGTTTTTGTTGTTTTGAGTTTTTTTACAGCAATGATTGAACAGACTTCACCTATTCTGTGAGATAACCTTACCTCCCTCTGACAAAAAAGCTGTGCAACTGAATCACCTCAGTGATGTTCTCATATTTAAACCTGTCATAAACTTTTACCAGCACAGGAGAGTGTGTTAATACTATTGCTTTTTCCTGATATCCATTATGGTCAAAGCACTGGCAAAGATTTTCTCTGCATGCAAGTAACCACGCAGACCTACACAATTGTTTCCACATGAAGCTGCTCCATATGTTATGATAGAACACTTCAGAAACAGAGGTATACAGGGAGTTGATAGTCGATAAAATAGTGTAGGCAGTAGCTGTAGATGAGTTTTGTCTTTTTTCATTTAAAAATCTTATAAATGAGGATCACGCTCAATTTAAAGCTAAATGACCTACCTTCAGTGATCAAAATTAAATCATATTTGTAAAGAGTAAAGTCTTTGTTTTGATAAGAATGTTAACATATAACCTAGCTTTGCACAGTTTCTCTTGAGCTCATGGTGCACGTTAAAAAGTAAGATCTTTTAGAATGAAGCAAAAGTCATTTCTCCAAACTGGAAACTCTCATCCACACAATGCTTGCATTTGTAATACACACACACAAATGGGCCAGAGGTAAGAGTAACTTCCAATCCATTAGAAACTGCCAGCATAAATCACCAAAAGACTATTACTCCTCTGCAGAACTACTTCATTTGTTAATGCGAACAAGAATTAGGCATTTATTAATTGTAGCTATTTCCAAAAGAGACAATTTTCTACCTTGACTTTACACATAAAAATCTATTTAAGGTTTAAAGTTGCTGACATTCTTTCTTCCCACAAGAAGGCAAATGATGGAAATATCTCATTCCCTCAACACATGGAAGTCATCTTTTCTGGTGAGTATCTGGTGAGTTTCCTGTTTAGTCCCCAAATAATCGTTTCTTTAAACTTGTGTGACTGTAGTCTAAAAACTCTGACTGCAAAAATGCCAGCTTGGTTATTCTGGAAACGTTAAGACCCCACCTGTGACATTTTGCAATGATTTACAGTATCATTAAAGACTATGAAGTGCTGATGTTGTAAGTTTGAAAGGGAAAAGAGGAGGAGAGGGATGCATTATTGAAAACCAAAATCATGTTGATAAATGGGAGGAATGGTCTAAAATCAATAACAGGAAATTCAATAGAGTTAAGTGGAAAGTACTACACTTGGGGCTTGACAACACAAGTAGGTTAGTACAGCAAACTAAAACATGAATTTGCAATACACTTGCTGCTGCATACTAACTTTTCATGTTAACGCTCTTACTAAGGACTAAGTATAGCTTTGTGTGATGATGTTTACTACACATGTTGCACACAGCCGGCATTAGAGCAGGCCACAAGTATCCACAAGGGAAGCTGGCAAAGAGAAGTTAGTGTGCTGTAAATTTGTGCCCTATCCTACAGCAATTTACCAGTTCATATACTCTCTTAGGCAGAAAAAATCAAATGCAAATGCAAAGTGTAGAATTACAGGCTAGACAACATTACAGCATAAGCAAGATATAGTCAGCATAGAAAGCATAGCAAGCCATCAGTGATAAATTATGAAAAATAACCATGATATCAGTACTGCATACAACACTGCTGCTAATATAGAGACAGAAACAGAAGATAACTCCTCATATTGTGCTTTGGTCACTGTTGTTAAGAGTATCAGCCAGAATAGACTGTTTTCTTTGGGGTCACAAGCTTGAAATATAAAGCAAGTTTTGGAGCAGCTGTAAGAATGCAGTCAAATATCTTATAATGCAAATTTAAAAGAAATGAAACTGTTTACAGAATCTATGACTACTGTCTGAGTCTGGCAACAGCTTTCAAAAAATGTAAAAAGAATGCTATGAAGGGAGTCTACTGTTTTTTCTTTTGGTCCATCAAGAACTGAAAGGAAATACATGCTCCACTATATTCATAGATATTCAACTACATTTTAACAATCTTGAGGTGTTATCAACCTCAGGGGTACAAGAACAGGTCAACAAAAACAGTAGGAAAAATAGTTGGGTTTATTATTTTCATTTCTAACCTTGAGACATGATAGTTCTACAAGAGGAAAAGGGAGAAAGAGAAAGAGGGAAGAGGAGAGGAACAGAGAAAGAGGCAGAAAGAGAGGGAGAGCAAGAGAAGGAGAAAGAAGAGAAAGAGGGAGGAAGGGATTTGAACAGGAGCATCTCATGGGGAAGGGGCAGAAGAATATATGTCTTGAGAAGTACTGGCTAAGTTTTGAGCCAGACTACCTTCAGAGAATGAGGAAAGAAATATATTGGAGAGTCCTAGTGTTTAGACAAACATCTTTCAGTGTGGTCTAAGCATTCTTAAACCTTCTTAGCAGGAGCTCAGAATCAGCTTTCCAACTCCCTTTTCTCTATCTCTTGAAATCTATAAAAATCACACTAAAATGTAGACCCTCCAGTGGCCTGTATGTGACTCAAATACATGTTTTTCAATTAGATACAGGGCAGAAACACCTATTATTTCAAGTGTAAGAGCAAGTTATCCAAATTTTCTACTTGATCAATCACTGTTGTTTTCAGTGTCTCTTCTAAGTTACCTTCCTCATCATCTCTATATGTAAAAAAATTACAACATCACACTTACAATTACAAATAATAATAAATAATCAAGTTTATGGTTACATAAAATTATACTTATTAGTGCTTTTTGTGCCTCCTGGTTATTCAGATTTCATTTGGATTACCGTACTGCTTCTATACCAAATTCACAGTTTGCACGTTATAATGAGTTCAACAGATTTTATATACAGCTAATCTTAAAACAGAAGCTTTTGTGTCAACAGCATTTCTCATTCAGACAGCAGACTGAAAAGATCTAGAAGTGGAAGATGAAAAATCCATGCCTGCTTAGGTAAAGATGGAGAGTTTAGTTAAAGTATGCAAACAAAACAAAATAAAAGTTCTGGAAATCTGCACATTTGTAATGTGAAAGGAGAAATGGTGATAACAAAGTTAATTGCCTTTTCTTGGCCACTAGCCATCAGATGTTTCAAGCCATATAAGAAAAGCAAAGGGAACATAATATAACGATTTTTTGAAAATAATGTTAACAATATCACGGAGAGAATAAGAGAAAGTAGAAACAATAGAAGAAGCCTACATGCTGGCAATTGCAACTAGATGTTAGCCTGCTACCTAGAAGCATACAAGAAATAGCAGGAAAATGAATGGAAATAGTGCATCGTTACTAGCAAGTGAGATTATTTTATTGATTTGCTCTACCTTCAAGAAAATAATTCTGTGTTTCAATGATATTTAGACACTTAGAGGTAACAAGTTTCTATACTTTCCAGGCCTGCAAATAAAATGCCACTTATTTTTAATGCCTACTGATGTCTTTACCTAAGGATTAATTACAAGTACCACTACTGTTTGTTAGTTTGCATTTCTAAATGAGTTAATGCAATCATATCATTACTTCAGTTTTAGTAAAATAAGTAGTTATATCTCATCCAATCCACTGTGTAAAATAAAGAAGTGCAGAGCACTATTTGCATGTAATCTAAAACTGGCAAGACAGCCATGAAAAAAACAGTAGGGTAAGAAAAAACACAGACAAGGAATAAGGATAACAGACGCATCAGAAATCAGTAAGTGAATCATAAACCATTTCTCACCTCTGACATAGCAACAATCTAGAAATAGGTACAATTGTCTAATGAAGTTCATTGGGTGGTTCATATACCTGTGAGGTTAAAAGTATATTGAAAATAGGCATAAAGAGGTAGAGCTGAAGAAAATAGCATAAGCATCTGAAGACTGCTAATTCAAAACTCAAATAATGAATTCGAAAGAACACTGAAAAACAGTATAATTCAGGCTTGCCATTTTTATTAGAATTCATAGTGGAAAGCTCATTAGAAGTCCTTTTTTTTTACTGTTTGAGACCTGAGAGAGACCACTGAAACTATGAATATGGAGGAATTTATTTTAAAAAAGTATGATGAGCCAGATGAGCCACTTTATCTTTGAGAGTCCATCTAACATATTGCAATAATGTGTAGATTTTAACTGCAAGAGACACTGAGGAAATAGGAGTTGTTCTTAAAAGATGAACATAGTTCTTTTAGAATGGTTAACTGACAACTGTACAGGTAATATTTATTAATTTATGCAATCTAACTGGAGAAAAACTGTGCAATTCCCATGAACAAAAGAAATGGATGTTTTTGCATCAATATGAGGAAAAGCCTTCCATCAGGGACATAAATTCAATACTAATACAGTCTGTAATGAATGATTTAGAGACTTGCTTGATACTTCTAAAGCAATGTTAGAAAAAAATTAAGAAAATAATAGTTCCTTGTTAAAGAAACAGACTATGTAATAAAATGTTTTTCACTCTAATAGTTTCGGTTAAAGAAATAGTGAATAATAAGTAAGACTGATATGCAGAGGGGATAGCATTATCCGATAATATGGATGTAGTTAGTGTCAGAAAATACTGTTGATCTCTTAGAAAAACAGTTCAAAGTTTACTTTTTGAAATGTCTACTTTTCAAATCTTCACTGGTGTGTTTCACATTTATGAATCTTTTTTTGATCCCTCTAATTTCCCACCAACAACAGAGAGGAGTTTATTTCATGTGGGGATACAAGAAAGAGTATTCAGAGCAGAAGCTGCAGAGCAAGATAAACGGCATGAGAAAGCGAGGCTGAGAACCAAGGATACCTCCAGAAGAAGAGAAAAACAAAAAGAATGTCTCATGGCTCTGATTGGACAAGTGCTTGTATGCACAATTAAGAAGTGTTTGTGGAATACGCTGTTGACATATAACTGTGGATGGGAAAGTTGTAAAGGTGGGAGAGCTAAGGATAGAAACTTGTGAATGTATGTAAGTGTTGTGAGAACTTGTAATAAATGATTTGGATCATTCACATCTGAGTCCATGCCTCAGGCGCTGCAATTTCACAAATCGCTAAAGCTTTCCTTCATAGCAATACCTCTACTTGCTACAGGGCTGAGGCATACTTCAAACAAAAAATAAACCTCTCTTGTGCTCCATCTTCTAGAATCTTATCCTTGACCATGAGATTGATGCTCTCAGAATTTGACTTAAAGTTCAAGTAAGTCACTGGATTCCTCCTGAACTAAAGTAAAAGAAAAAAAAACTGTATTGTTTCTTTATTCCAAAGGCAAAGTGAAATAAAGGGTTTAAAATATGTACAATGCTGTTGAATTCAGCCCAAGCTGAAGTAGGCACCCATGCCCTTCAAACAGAATAAAATATCATGAAGACAACATTCCAATGAGAAAGTAAAGTCCTCCACAAAACAGAATGACCTACCTGCTAGTTTGGTAATGATATGATTTCAGCTAATTAGCAGGGAATATTTATATATATATATATATATATATATTTTACCCACAGGATTCACCAGTCCTTTTTGAGAGGTCATGCTACACGTGCTAGGTTATATTGTGAGGTGTACACTACCCAAGTGAACACAACATTCCAAGAGACTTACATTTTCTTGGACTCTTTAAAGTTACTTAAATTTTAATGAGTGTTTTTTTCGCAATCCGCAAACTGTTAAACTTAGCCATACACTTCCTCAAATTTATCTAAAAAAATATACATGTATTTTAGCATATTTTGAGTAAGACACTGCCAAATATTTATTAAAAGAACAAAAAAGTTTTATTAGGCAGTAGTCTGTTCTTTCAGTGACAACATGTTTCTGCAGATAGTATTTATACATTAGAGCAGTAGCAGGGAAGGTCACCAAAGAACTTCAGTATAAATTATACTTAAGTCTCCAGCTTTTGAATACGTGCATAAAATGAATCAGTTACCCCATTTCTCATGAATTCCAGATATACAATGAGATCAGAAGTTCTGAAAATGTTAAGGAATGCTTATGTTTCAATGATATATATGTAACTGTTTAAAAACAGTACTTTTTTTGAGAACTGTGTGTAATTTTGTTAAAATTAGCAACGCTGGCTCAAATTTATACACATATGGTTTACAAGAACCCTGCAGTATACTCTTTTGAAAAGAGTTCTTAGCATCAAAACTATTTCTGAGTATGTATCGTATATACACATATCTGCATTATAATGGAGCTCCTTGATGCAACAATTTAAGGTCTTCCTAATGCTAAACACATAGTTGCATACAATTCAGCTGGTGAAAAGTAATTCTTTAGATCAGATGCCTAGGCTTTAGGTAGGCTTTACTGTTCAAGTAAAAGCAGATAATACTTTGTAATCACAGAATAACCAAATCGTAGGCTTTGGAGGGACCTCTGGGGATCATCTAGTCCAAAGTTCTGCTAAAGCAAGTTCCCTAGAATAGCTTGTACAGGAAAGTATTCAGGTGGGTTTTGAATATCTCTAGAGAAGGCGAATCCACAGCCTCTCTCGGCAGCCTGTTCTAGTGCTTTGTAACCCTCAAAGTAAAGTAGTTTTTCCTTGTGTTCATACAGAACTTCCTATGTTCCAGTTTGTGCCCATTGCCCCTTGTTCTGTTACTGGGCACCACTGAAATATGCTGGTCCCATCTACTTGATGCCTGCACATTTGATATTTTTCAGCATTGTTAAGACCCCCCCCAGCTCAGTCTTCTCCAAGCTGAACAGTCCTAAGCCTCCCATCTCCATTTCTAATAAGGAAGATGTTCCAGGCTCCTATTCATCTTTGTTACCCTCCACTGGACTCTCTCCAGAAGTTCCCTGTCGTTCTTGAACTGGGGAGCCCAGAACCGGACACAGTATTCCAGACTTGGCCTCACCAGGGCAGGCTAGATGGGTAGGACAACCTCCTTTGACCTGCCGGTTACACTGATTTTAATGCACCCCAGGATATCATTGGCCTTCTTGGTCACAAGGGCACACTGCCGACTCATAGTCAACCCATTGTCCACCAGTACATGCAGGTCCTTCTCTGCAGAGCTCCTTTCCAGCAGGTCAGCTCTTAACCTGTACTGATGCACACACCTATTCCTCCCCAGGTGTAGGATTCTACACTTGCCCTTGTTGAACCTCATAAGGTTCCTCTCCACCCAACTCTCCAGCCTGTCCAGGTCTCACTGAATGGCAGCACAGCCTTCTGGTGTGTCATCCACTCCTTTCAGCTTCATAACATCAGTAAACTTGCTGATGGTGCATTCTGTCCCCACATCCAGGTCACTGATGAAGATACTGAACAAGACCAGACCCAGTACTGACCCCTGGGGACACCATTATCTACAGGCCTCCAACTAGACTCTGCACCGCTGATCACAACACTCTGAGATCTGCCAGCCAGCCAGTTCTCAATTCTCTGTCCACTCATCTATCTCACACTTCCTAAGCTTACCTATGCAGATGTTAATGGGAGACAGTGCAAAAAGCCCTGCTGAACTCAAGATACACAATATCCACTGCTCTCCCTTCATCTACTATGCCAGCCAAAACATTATAGAAGGCTATCAGATTGGTCCAGCATGATTTCCCCTTGATGAATCTATGTTGAGTACTCCTGACAACATCCTTTTCTTCCTCTTGTTTGGAGATGGTATCCAGAATAAGTGGTTCCATCACCTTCCCAGGGACAGAGGTGAGGTTGACTGGCCTGTAGTTGCCTGGATCCTCCTTCTTGCCCTTTTTGAAGATTGGAGTGATATTGTCTTTCCTCTGATCCTTAAGCACTTCTCCCATTTTCCATGACCATTCAAAGATGACAGAGAGCAGTTTGGCAATCACTTCTGCCAGCTTCCTCAGCACTTGAGGATGCATCCCACTGGGGTCCATGGATTTACATGCACCAATTTTACCTAGATGATCTCTGAGCAGATCCTCCCCAACGAAGGGGAAGTCTTCCTTTCCCCACACTCTCTCTCTTATCTTCAGGATCTGAGATTCCTGAGGGGCAGACTTAGCAGCAAAGGCTGAAGCACAGAAGGCATTCAGTAACTCAGTGCCTTCTCTATGACCTCTGTTACCAGGGTACTCACCTCATTCAGCAGAGGGCCCACATTTTCCTTAGTCTTCCTTTTGCTATTGACGTACTTAAAGAAATTTTGTTATCATTGACCTCCCTCACCAGATTTAATTCCAGCTGGGCCTTAACCTTCCTTGTTGCATCCCTGGATGCCCTGACAATGTTCCTATATTCTTCCCAAGTGGCCAGACCTCTTTTCCACATCCTTTAGGCTTTCTTCTTCCATTTGAGTTCTTCCATGAGCTCCTTGCTCATCCACGTGGATCTCCTTCCAACTTTGCCTGATTTCTTACTCCTAGGGATGCACCAATCTTGAGCTTAGAAGTGGTCAACAAACTCTTTCAGGCCTCCTTACTTTCCAGTGCTCTAACCCATGGGATACCTTCAAGTAAGTCCTTGAATAAGTCACTGCTGGCTTTTCCTGAAGTCAACGGTTGCAATCCTACTTATTGACTTGTTTCCTCCATGTAAGATCCTGAACTCCACTGTCTCATGGTTGCTGTATCTAAGGCTGCTCCCAACCTTCTCATTCCTAACAAGTCCTTTCTTGTTTGTAACAACAAGGTCCAGCAGAACACCTGTCCTCATTGGCTCCTTCACCATGTGCATCAGAAAATCATCTTCCAGGTACTGAAGAAACCTCCTGGACTGTATGTGCCTGGCAGTTATGCTTTTCCAGCAAATATCAGAGTGGTTGAAGTTCCCCATGGGAACCAGTGGCTGTGAGCGTGAAGCTGCTTTCAGCTGCCTGTAGGAGGCCTCATCAGCTTCCTCCTCCTGTTAAGGCAGCCTGCAGTAAGCACCCACAATTGTATCACTCAGATTAGCCTACCTCTTACTTCACACCCATAAGTTCTCTGCTAGTTAATCATTGATTCCTAGGCAGAGTGTGATACTTTCCACTTTTTCTCTCACACAAAGAGCAATTCCACCACCTTGCCTTGCCAGTCTGTCTTGCCTAAAGAGCAGGTAGCCATCCACGACAGCATTCCAGGTATGAAAGCTGTCCCAGAGTGAGATCATGGCCCTGTGACAACACATAGATTCCCAGTTCTTCTGGTTTATTCCCCATGCTGCATGCATTGGTAAACAGGAACTTCAGAGAAGAAACGGAAGCAGAGGATGCAATCCCTGTTTTAATCTTCATTCTTGTAACACATTGTTTTCAGAGTAGTTTGTAATATTCCTATAGAATTCCAGGTTACAGCATAAGAGTCAGAAAATGCATGAAAATGCAGTGATTTAATCGCAGTAACACTGTACTCCAAGACCTTAAAGCAGTATTGTCTAGGCCAACATACACCAAAACTCCCCAAAGCTCCATTCTGCTCTCCTGAAGATGGAGTTAAATGCTTCTTGGTTCATTGTAAAAAGGCATAGTGAATTTCAGCAGTTTCTGGCATTATATTTTTTAAGCAAGGGAAATTTTAAAAGTAAAGATTTTTTTAAATATGAACGTACTAATTTGTTTACTATCCATGCAAACCTGGTGAAAAAGGGAGAAAGGGATAATATGTTATGAGTCATTTCATGAGCAAAGAAGAAAGCAACTTTTCCATTCTGTAATGAAGTATTTTGATATAAATAACAAGCTAAAGTCTTTCAAGTTTTCATCACTGTATAGAACTTTGATCTGAGATAAATGCACTGTAAAACCTCCTGTTTCTGGTATCATAGATTTCTTGTCTTAAAAACACAGATGATGATAAACTCTAATGTTGATCCACCCAAGAAAAGTTTAATATATTGCTCTTTGCTCAAGTGTATGATCCATGTATTTTTGCAATAATTGGTTTCACTAAAATAGCCACATTTGTGACCACTTTATGTGATTTAAAAAAAAAATAGAAAAAAAGAAGGGAACAAAGCCTCTATCTTCATTTCATAAAAATCAATAACTCAACCTTCTTTAATCCTAAAAATATACCTTTAGAGTTATGCATCTTTATAGTGTCTAGACTTGGTAACCTGTAGTAAGGCAACATTTGCCTAGACTAGCACTCCATTAAGGCATTGTTCACGTACAAGTCCCATATACCCATACGCACATTGTTTAACTGAATTAGAAATACTCATTCTCATTGAATTCCTTTTTCACCTGGTAAAGACAAAAGCATTCTTTAAAAAAGTTAAAAAAGAAAATATTTCCCAGAGAGACTGAATGAACTGCAGTGCAATACTAGCAGATAAGTAACATGTTATATGCTTTGATTTTAGATCACTGTTTCACAACCAGATCACTAAAACAACTCTTCCAAGTTCAATTGCAAGAAAGCTTATCAGGAGTAGCAAGTTCTTTTAAGGCTTAAGACTAAAATACCATGACTGGTTATGAGAGAGGCAGATAAAGTACCAACTACCACAATTAGAAGAATCAAAACCATTGCTTGAAAAATAGTTCTTTTGTGTCTCGGTGTTACTTGAAATCTTGCTGTACGTATATGCTATATGTATATAATATATATATAATTTATACACTTCATATAATGTAAATACTTCATATATTTATGAACAGTATAAAAAAAAGAAGATAACAAAGTTGTACCAGTAGTAGTCATTCACATTCACCTTTCAGAAATATAAACAAGAAACTACACGTCATGTTCAATCATAATGCAGGTTGCTAATCATATTTAAAACTGGACTTCTATATGCTATTAAATGTAAACTAGCACCCTATTGAACTGAATAGCAAAATTCTCACTGACTTCAATGGAGCCAAGATTTTACTCCTGATCATAGCATGTATTACTTTGTGGTATATATTCACAACAGTTACTTTTTATACAGCACAAATGAGGAAACACTACTAGTACAATCACAGTTCCTGTCAAAGAAAAAACAAATATACTGTAGCCCAACATATTCCTGAATGAGATCAGAATCTGGACTGTATGGCTTGAACATTTTCTTTCTCTAAATCTGCACAGGGTCCAGGACCACAAGGTCATCTTTGGAAAAGTCACATATAATGAAGAAATAATTCCCACAAGCATATCAGTTTGAAGGAACCAAAGCATTAATAATATGGAAGTCTCCTCTCCTATTTGTACATTATTAGGAAAATGTTTACTTGTCAAACATATTATTTATTCACTTTGTTTCATTCTCGTTTATGTTCTGCATGTTTCAGCAAGAGATGTCCACAACCGTATGTTGTTTCAAACTTCTCATTTCTTGAAACCTTAGTAGAGTGTTTACTGGGACTTTGGAGAAGCTGCTCATGATTCATGCACATTTGGAAGCTGACCCATATCTGTATTCACAGCTTTGACAGAAGAGCACAGAACCTGGGGTAAGAGTGGAGGGCGCAAGGAAGCATTGCTAGGAAGGATAATTCTGAAAGATAAGAGAAGTGCTGAGTTCTTCTTTAGGCAGCCTTCTTTTAAGCATGGCCTTGCTACAGTCACTTGTTAACTGGTTAGTGGGGGTAAAGTGTGCCAGTATGCACACAAAAATATATAAAAGCTATGAGTTTTTCATTCATATGAAGAAAATTCCCTCATTCCATATACAGGGATCTCTTCATTCCATGAAGAGAAATCAGTGCCTCAGAGGAGGCTAGTATTAAGGCAATGGCAGGCATATGCATACACAGAGAGTGGCATCATGTTTCCCCACTTCTAAACACTGGTGAATCATTTTAAACAAAGGCAGACTTTTGTAATTCGAGTGGGGTCTTCCACTGAAGTTATCAACACCCTTCATAGTAATGACATCTTCTTGCTAAGAATAGGGCCTGAGAAGTTTTTATATGTTCTCCATATATGTCTACATGTATTTACACATACACTTACGCACACACATATATATATGCACACACATACATGCCCACACGCAAATTTATAAATATATATATATATGTACATATGGAAAGAGGGAAGATTGAAAACCATGTCAGATTTGGAACATTACCCACTTGTCAGAACCATTTAAACTACCATCTACACAGTACATATTGAAACTCAACTTTAAGATTTCTTTTATTTTTATGTACAGCTCATCTTTTATCTGGAAATAAAATATCTAAGTACAGACAGACTGTAATGTTGTATATGTATAGCTTTCAACAATACTTTAGCTGAATAAATGCTTTGTACATAGTTCTGTCTTTTAATGATTTTACAGCTACATTGATAAAATGGATTCCTCATTTCCTCGATTGTTTTTAACCAATAACAAGCAGAGAGACAATTACAAGTTAATATTAATAAGCAGATCAAATAACACTGGTTAAATTATGTACAATACAAACCATTCATACAAATCAAGACTAGGATATTGAATTTGTTACAATATTTTGTAATAAAGATAAGACAGCCACTTATAACTTACATGTTCTCCATGAGGCATTTTCCTTCCTAAAGATCATTTGGAGGGTTTTAAAATAGCTTTGCTTGACTAAACTCAACCAGGTTTAAAGAATCAGAGCTTGAAGAGTCAGAGAAACATAAAACCAGAACGTCTGTTCACATGTAAATTCCAAATGTTTGCCCACCTTTACTGGTAACAGGCTCGCTCCATGGAAAAAGAGCCACCTAACACGACCTTGAATGTGCCTACTGTATGCTGGAAAAAAGTCACTATGCTTTGCTGTGTTCATATAGCAAGGAATATTGAACTCTAGACACACATTTTTCCCATTTTAACAAGTATTTACTCCTACGGTATTATTTACCAGTACAGTTACTCCAAGCAGTAGAAGGTATGAGTGGGGATTACTGGCATATACTCAAAGGGCTTTCAAAGAGATTTCCACAACAGTGTGTGTTAGAAACCTTTCTCTATCTAGTTAATCCATTCTGCTCGATGATAGTTTATCCTAAAACCTTAGTTATCAGACAATGAAATCTCTCTTAACAGGAATCTCAATAGATATGAGCTGAAAAATAATGTGTGTTTCTGTGTATGTGTATGGTTTTATTTCAAATCCATAGTGATTTACAACTAGATTGATACATGGTGCTGACTGGGCAAAAATTACATTAGATTGTTTTCCACTAACATATTTGCAGCCATATGACAGCAGCAGCAGCAGGTAGACACATTCCAGGCAATAGATGTGGCTTTCCTCCTTGAGGTTACAGCCCTGTCATACGAACTCTTTTATTCCCCAAGCTTCAGTCTCAGACAGGTGTTCGTCCTCACCCTGAGGGGAAGTACGGTGTGTCACTGTGGTAGTTGTAATCAGGACACACCTTCTGTACTAGTTTATAATCTGTACTATAAAAGGAAATGTAAATACAGATTACTTTAAAGGGCTTGGAGCAGAGCCATGACACATGGCTCTGGGTCTGCTCCTGATAACAGGTTTTTGAAGGGTCATAGTTGCAGAGTGTGTTCTTGGTAGCCTTGTCAACCTTTTCATACTCGATTCGACAGTTAAAGGACTTGGAATCTTTGGCATCAATCACTGTCTGTTGTGCCAAGTCAAATTCCACTATTTTTGTAGGGGGCACTAGGCTCACAGATACATTCCCTTGACCAGTGGAGTTATGCCTGAAGTAAACGCTAAACGTCCCATTGCCATGGTCAACAATTTTCCCTGTTATTAACAGATTTAGCTTCACAGTCTTGATGTTGGAATGAAAATCGCCCCAGCCAAACATTTTCTTAAATTTCCCAGTCTTGACAATGGGCCGTCTCTTTGCCCTGGGCCGAGGCTCTTGTAGGTCTGTGGAGTTCCTCAGCCAGTCCCAGAGATCTTGCTCAGTATATGTTTCTGGGGCGTCATATCGCAGGTCCAAATCTGTATCGTTCTCCTTTCCACGAAAAGTCTGTGACAGCAGTCGGCTGATGGACAAGTCTTTGCTACTTTCTGTCCATATGTGCTTTAGTGTGGATTTGGAGCTTCCTGATTTTAGAAGTTCTGATTTTCCTCCATTTGTTAAATTTGCACAGGTAACCTGAAAAAGAATGAAGAGAAGAAAGAAAGGATACATTAAGATATGTAATACAAAAAACACCATTTCCACTTGAGAAAATGAGCAGATTTCAAAATCATAAAGAACTATTTTTGGGGAGAAATAACTACATTCTCTGTACTCAAGTAAAATAAAACATAAATGTCTATTTTCCTCTTCTTTCCAAGTAGTTGTTATTTAATTCTCTTTTGTCAATCTTTGGGCTTCAGAACTAATTTTGACTATTCATTTAGTTCTTCAGCATGCAAGTTACCTCTGTCATGATGCCTGTAATTGATGAGTAAGGAATGAAGTGCTGCAAAAACTAAGGTACACAGCTGTGTCATCCTGCTTTCACTGACCATTTCTCATCTCAGAGTGAAGTACTTTATTTTTAATGTTTTCTCTGCACTGTAGCTGTGTTTTCCCCCATCTGAGGCACATTCATTTATCTTTACTGACCCTTGAGTTCACTGCTAGGGTGTTGTCTTGATGGTGCCAACTTGACCATGCACAAAGTCCATGTCACTATAAATCTGATAATAGCAACACAATTTCCCTGCTCCTTTTGTAAAAATACACTGGTCTGCAGTTTTGACTTAGACCTTCAGTTACAACTACAGTATAAATAGTAGAATAATTTAAGTTTTAATGAGTTGCTTCAACAACAATAAACATACTGTGAGCTATACCCCATTTAATGCAAGAGGAGTCATGCTCTTCTGCTCTGTTTACAGATCAGCTACTGATTTGCCTTGTCTGTATGAAGTTTGACATGTATTTCTCCCTTACTCACCCTGGTTCTTAACACATTTCTCCACGAACCAGAGTGGTCTGTGCAAGACAGAGAGTCATTTGTGTAATTTCAAGAAAAAATATGGCCACTTATCTAAAAGTAATAATAAAAAAAATTGTACAAAGCTCATTTAAAATTAAAAAAAAGAGAGAGAAGGAGAGAGAAAATTGTGGACCATGTCCCTAAAAATCATAAATTTCAGAGATAGGTTTTCACAGAATTCAGTGTCAGAGCAATTTTTTCTTATTTATTTATTTTCTCTTTGCCTTAATTGTGTGGAAAACAAAGAACAGATGCAGCCTCACAGCTATCTAACACACAGCAGTGATGGAAAGCAGGAAGGGCTGGAATTGGCAGGGGACAGCAAGCAGACAGGAAGGCATCAACAATACTCTTAGACTCATTTATTTAAAAACTTACACCAGATGCACTACCACATTTTTTAGTATTTGAACTGACATGAAGAAGCCATTGAGTTTATTATTTCAATTTTCATGACTACATATACATTCTGAAAACACCTGGTTTATACCTCTGCGTTCTGGCACTGAGTTGCATTGTGCTTTCATATTTTCAGTTACATCTTTCTCTTCACTTAAAAATGAATTGAGTATATTCCCAACAAAGGAAATATATTGGAAATCAGCTAGTATTTAAACCATGGCCCCTCACTACTGGTACAACTGAAGTTATATGTCGTGGAGAATATCTATCACAGCTTGGCCTTTTCATTTCCTAACCATCATGGAACTGAAGCATGCTTTCATTAGATTAAATACAGTTTCAAGGTCAGTTGAAGACATATACATAAAATCAGTCTAAGTAGTCCTAATATCCTCAGATAGGAGGTATGTCTGCAGCCTTTACAGAAAACAAATAGATTAACTATTCTGTCACATCCCACACTATAGCTTCCCAGTGCAATTCCAGTGAGAGGAGTCAGTAGCAGTAATAGATAAAATATGGGTTTTATTTAAGACCTTGCCAAAGCGTTGACTTTTTCCTCTTTTGAATTGAAAGAAGGATAAACACAGCCTAACATTCTGATAGCCAGTTTCTAACTGCATCTTAGCATTAACACAGCAAGCCAGGAGAGAAGCTGTAATGAAATGCACTGATGGTGCAGTGGTTAATGAAGCAGCAATGAATATGTCACAGGGAGAGAGAAAGACACTCAGAATATAATTTTGCAGTGGCATATGGGGAAGGTGTGCAAAATAAGGGGAGATATGTGGCTAAAAGGAAAAATGTACCTGTCCAGCTTGAATCTGTCAACCTGTTATGAATCTAAGCAGTTAGCTAGGAGAGCTGGTCTACCTACAAACTGTAGGTAGGACACAGATTATTACCACTATATTTTTCTTTCCTCAGAGCTTGCTTTTCCTTTATTTTTCTTTCTGCTTCCAATGATTTACATTTCATAGGATTATATTGCAAGTTCCATGTAACAAGACGTAACAGTATAAAAACCATTTAAAAATAAGGTCTCTTTTTTAAGCTAAAACTAAACATCAAAGAAGGGAAGCAAGTGGTTTTTTATGTAATTGCTGACTGATCCAATACAAGCTCATTTTTGAAAGCAAGTATATCTCATGGAAATGAATGATTCAGATCCCATGTATGCTCAACAGCTTCACACTTGACCTAATAAATACAATTGATTGTTACTATCATTGATTTTGTAACATCTGAAAGGCTTCTGGTCGTGCAGTTAGCTCTGAAACCTCTGCGATTTTTTTTGTGGGTAACTGACTACATTCATAACCACAGGCCTGAACCTGCCCTCCCTAGTCAAGTGCTTGTGTGAGTACTAGAGAAACAGCCTACAATTGTTAATAAAAAAGCTCTAGAATTCATAGCTCTTCACTAACATTTTCCAGCCAAGTGCTTTTTCATATACTGTTAGTGTACTATGTACTACGGAAAGTAGGTAAATGTATCCTTAGAGACTTGCACAGCCAATAATACAGAACACTGCTGTGTAATAGAATTTCTGCAAGTGTAGCAGTTATTCTCACATGAGCTAATCCACAATTTTCTTCTGTCTCTCTTCTTTCCAACCATAAGTCTGAAATAATACAGGAAAGATCATAAAATCCATGAGATTTTGCACTTAGTAGTGTGAAAATCAGCTTACTGAAATGCAGACTCATTTTAGCAAAACGTGGAAAAAGAGCCAATTTAAAATCATTAATTGAAGGTTAAGCCACTGAGCAGTCAAAATTCCATCTGGCATTTTTCCTTCTTTGACTATATGTGCATATAATCCAGAAACATGCATACAGTCCCTTACCAATTAATACAACATAACAAGAGATGACTTCTCTTCCAAATCCACAGCCACTCGCAGACGGAAATGTATTGCCCTTCATTATTTACCTTTTTTTCAGTAATAGTTTTCAGTAAGAATTCACAGGGACAGTTCAAGTCTATAGAGGATTGGGGTGAGTATGAGCATTTTTCTGTATATTTACATTATAAAAATTTATAGAGATGACAGGAACGGAATTATATCTGCTTCACTTTACAAAAATAAGATCTATTTCAGCTTCTGTTGGCTGAAGTGTTCGGGGTTGAAGTTTTTTTTTATTGTATGCATATACAGAGCTTTCTATGGTAGCCAGTCTTCATTGGTAGCGTAAGCTCTATTCTAACGGAGGAACAGCAGTATAGTATACAAGTAACATTGAAAAGTTTTGCCAAGTGCAGTGCAATACATCAATGTTGCAAAAGGGCTGAGGAGATGAATTTCCTGTGACTGCACTGCTAGAAGTGAATAATTATGATGTCAGTAGTGTCTGTATAGAACAATAGTAAGGAGAAAAAAGATTTAGGAAAGCTTAGCCATTACGACAAATGTTACTGGAAAGGTAACTCAGTAAGTATAACAAATTGACCTTTGCTTCCAGTCTTGTATCTTTAATGGAAAATACGAATTTCCACTACCTAGTAAAGCTTACTGATATCAAAAAGGTACATGGAGCAGACTGTCTGGTAACTTTTTCAATGAATAATGAAAAACAGCTATTCCATTTCTTCTTATGTTTCTAGGCAGAAACATAGACAGCGGTTTCCTTGGGCACAATACATCAAAGCATAATTAAAAAAAAGACATAGGAATTGATCTGTAATTCAGTTTTTGCTCCATTAAAACATTATTCTATTCATTCTGTATCCTTCTTTCTGAGGATGAAGAAATGTTCATGATGATGTTTAGCTTCATTCTTTGTGTTTTATTGAATATGTGTAGTTCATTTAGGACTTCCTAAGGGATAGGTAGGATTTGTCTCAACAGCCTAGGAGTCCTCTTTCAAGACACTGAACCCTGAATGCTTAGTCAGATCAAATCTGAACATTTGAAACAAAGAAAACAAAGTTGGAAAGGTATGTCAGGAAGCTGACAGGGTCTCAAGTGGTAATTTAGGCTCTATTCTCATCCCAGGGCAAAATCAACCATAGTTGTATTAATATTAAGATGGATAAATCTGAGATTTAAAAAGTCATTCAAAGAGATACACAATGCATCTTGATTTCCTACTTTTCTCTATTACAGTTAATTACCTATAATTACAGTACTGGCTTAGAAATTATGTACTTGTTCCTCTGAATATATGACTACTTGAGGGCAAATGAAAATATAAACAAACAATCTAATACTCAAGGTAGAAAATCTCTCTCTTCAGGTACATAACTAATCATAACCGAAATCATTTTTGTTGGCATAACACTGTAAGAATTTGGCAGCACTGTTTGTGTTCTCTCTGTATACAGGAACTTAGAATTTTCTTTCCTCTATCAAATATCCCAGCTGATAGAACAGTACTGATGGACATAACTGTAAGGTGGACTATTGTCAAGGCAGAACGGCACTCAGAAAATTTCAGTTGGGTCAATTTTCCCCAATTTAATCCTGTTTTATTCTGTTACATCGTGTTACGTGGAAGAAATTTTAGATTTAGTTTACTACGCTGCTTTAATTAATTTTTGTTTCTGTATCTGTCTACATACCGGACAAAGTCAGTAGTGCCATGGATATATTTTATCCAATGAATAATTTTTAGTCAAAGCCAATATTCTACAGATATTTGATCATACACAAAGAAATTGAGAAAGAAATTTGATGGTGATATGATTATAACAAGGGGAAGTTAAACTCAGTGAAGGACTTGTGACTGCTCTAAATTGATATGTGAGAAAGAGGACAACTGCAGAAAACCTCACAAGTTTCTACTTCACATAAACAGAAATCTGTGTTTCAGACTTAGAAAAAATTGTGGATTTTTTGATCAAAGCGCGCAAACTCAGATGAATTTGACAAGTGGGACAGTAAATCCTGATTTACTTTGTCAAATGAGAACACAAAAAGGCTATTTGGGATCAAATCAAAAACTCAGAAAAGTGTCCGGCCTCCAAAAGCAGCTGTGGGAAGCCTCAAGAAGAGCAGGAATGGGGTATGCACATGATAGTACCCTAATTTCTTCCCAGATTACATATATTATTGTTCCCTCAGCTAGTTGTTTTTTTCTTTTTCAGTAACTCTCAGCTGTTATCTTTTCCACATTTTTTCACTCCTGTCATCCTTCAGTAATGAATTCCAGAGCCCTATTCTCTCTTTCTGTTTTGTGCTTACTTCCTGACACCTTCTTTTAAGACGCCTTTGTTATCAAAATGGAAAATTCAGTGTATCTCTATCCACACTCTCCATGCTACTTCTTACCTTGCTTTTGCTGCTACATTTCACATACTTTTTCTACAAATGATCATCAATAGATGATTTCTAACTACATAAAGAAGCCTAGTTCTAGACCACCAGTACAAACCTTAACTATATCTATTCATGGCAGTAAAAAATATTGATCACTTTTCCCATTTTCTGTCCCAGCCTCCTAGGTTATGTGAATTAACTCCTTGTGAAAAAGAGATTCCATATATTCAAATTCATTTTTTGTCCTTCTCCAAACCTCCTGTGTTCTACTCTCAGTTCTTTTTTTATATGAGGAGACCAGAACTGTACACAATATTCAAGATGTGGCTGGAACCATGACCTTTAAAGGCAGAAAATAGCATTCTATTACTTTTTCACTTTTTTCCCTCTACAAATGCATAAGATTTTACTTGGTTTTATCACTAATGAGTAATTAACTGATGTTTGCATGGAACACATAACCCAAAGGCCTCAGCCTTACTTATATATGATTTATTTTTAACTCGTGTGTGTCATTTTACATTTATCAGCACAGTATTTCATAATTTACTGCCTGTTTACCAAGTCCAAGGAGATCTTTCTTCCATTTCTTACAGTTAGCTCTATCTTTTCTACCCTGGAAAAAAATTGTGTCATCAATAAACTTTCACATTCCCCTTTTCCAGGTCATTTATAAATACGTTGAACAGAGGTCCTCGCACAGAGCCCCAGAGAATTCCAGTAGTGACCTTCTTTCATTACTGACCATTTAAAATGAAGCATCTGAAGTTTTCAACAATATTATGTAAAATAGTCATTTGGGATAATTCACTTCACTTATATATAAAAAATAATATTTATGTTGCACAGAAACCATAGGCAAAGTAACATTTTTTGTTGTCTTCTACCTGTGAAATAGAATTTAATATACACTGCAGTCTTTGTGTAGATTTTAGGTTTCATTAAGATTTGCTACATGCTATTTAAATTCTGTATATATCTCATTTTCATTTTTGAGCTATGCCGTCTGTTCCAAATGGCTTTTACTGGAAGGAATATGTGGCTATCTGAGCTTTTTTAATATTTTGCACAATAGAGGTTATCCGAGATCAGCAGCTGATATGAATTCAGTGAAATTTAATAGAAATTTAAATCAGAGTGCTTGTATCAGTTGATACCTGATTTGGACCTAAGAAGAGGGTAGTTAGAAAATTCATATCCACAGAAAGATGAGGGCTCTAATAAACCAATAGGAACACTTCTTTATGTAGGTATATTATAATTCTTAGCAATCACTGATCATAAACAATGTTAGTAGCCTATTAAGTATGAAAACTAGTTAGTATCAAATACTTTTCTGGAAATGCAAAGATAATACAACATATTCAGAGGTTAGTTTCCAATAACAGTACTTTGGAATTATCACATCAAATTTTGTTTTAATCTCATTTACTATCCTTTGAATTCATATTGCCTATGGCTATTGCCACAAGCTCTGTAAATATTAAGAAACAGACTGAAGAAGGGAAGTGGCAGACTGCCACCATTTTTTAAGAAAGAGTCAGAACATATCCTGTGCCAGTCCAGTTCATGATTTAGAGTGGGAATCATCTCACTCACCACCTCACTTGCATTGGATTTAGGTGGTAGGTACAAACAACTTTTCTAGGCTTATTCCACAACTAATATATGCGAGAAACAGAATGAACCACGTGAACTATCTCAGTTAGCTACTGATGGACCTTCAAGGATTGAATAAATGCTCATCATCTTGTATGCCTACAGTGCATATCACTTATGAAATTGCCATTGAGAGAATACTGTTGAGGGAGCAAAAATACTGCAGGCTAGAAGCAGGAGAAAGATTGCTCTACCAAAACCCTTTATACAAGACTGTGATCACATCCAAGTCCACTGTTTCCTATACTGTAAGCATGCTGAAGTTAGTGCGGTGTTATTTGTACAACAAGTTGTGTTGTCTTAGGATCATGGAACCACAGTATGATATAATTGTTTGGATCAGAAGGGATCACCCAGATCCTTGCCATGGGCAGGGACACCTCCCACTACCATCTACTTCCCTCTACCCTGACTTTGAACAATTTCATTATTCCACTTGGATACTTTCTAGTATCGCTCATCCTTTCAGATCCAGGAAACTTCCTACAAAGAGCTTTCCTTTTGGAGAGAGTACAGCTTTGTACTATCCTGTTATCTCTAGGGTTTGATTTGATCATACAAATCATTTTCACAGGTATTTGCAGTCAGAAAAATAACCCTCCTTGAGCCTGTTTTGTTAACTAGTGATTAGAAAAATGTTTAATAACTGGGCTTTTAAAGATTGTTTAGCCTTCTAAAGAGAGATATAGGCACTCAAAATCAATCAGACTGTGATTATGGGGATATTTCTTCTAGCAGCACTGCTTTAACATATTTTTTTCTTTCTCATTTTTCTGTGTTTTGCCTTGCCAGAGTGTTGTCCTCTCAGCTGTGTCAGCACAGCAGCTTGTAAATTCTTTGTAATGACTTTCTTTTTCCTTTCACAAACTACCAGCGTGGAAATCAGACTTGAAGTTAAACATCCAGACTCCTCTAAGTGCCTGGAGAAAGCTGGGCACTTTGAACCAGGAATCAAAACCACAGATCCACGCCAGGAAGTCATGAGATATCAGCTCTAAGAAACATTCTCCCTGTGGAGAAACATGTGGTAGAAAACGGTCTGTATAAATACACTTTGCAGCTGTGGTTCTGAAATACTTGAAAATTTATGAACTGTCTCCGCTCAATTTATTGGTTCGTCCTGACCTACCACTGAAGTTAATTATAAAACTCCTAGAGGAGCAAAAGAATGAATATAGTGTGGCATTATGTAGTTTGTTTTCATTTTCTTGACTAGTAATATAATTAAGGTAGAATTGATACTGTTCAACATCATTTCTCTATCTATTTAGAAAACATTACACTACCGCATATAAGAGCCTGTGAACTGAAGGACCAGCTGAGTTACAATATAGTGTGAAATTCTTCACGTTACAGTTGTACAGCTTTCTGCTTTTTGCCATAGAAGTGCAGGAATTCACTCCAAATATTTCTAATGATGGAGATGCAAGTGAACTTATAAAGATTTGGAAAATGATTGAAACATATCTGTATGAAATATCCTATTAACTCTTGCCCTACGTTTTACATTTTTAGAAAGAATTTAAACTAAACTGTTGAAGCTTGCTGCCTGTGTTGTCATTAAGGATTTTTTACTTCAGTGGATTATGGCTTTTGAAAATTCAACCAGCTCTGTTCAGCAGGGGATTAAATTTCCATGGAATAAATTAAAGTGGGTTAAAAATGTCTAACAGAGTTTTATGACCCTTGTATTATACCAGTATTGCAGAGTGCTGCTAACTTTGAAATGAAAGTCTAGCTAGGTAAATAAATTTTGTCAAGGATATATTTTTCTCTTTCCACATTCCTATAAGCCTTCTTTTATTAATATCAGTTTGCCATTTTCTGCATACATGTATAAAGTAATATTAAATAAAATTAGATTTTTTTTGAAAGGCCACGGAGCAACATTTTAATCAAAATTTGCACTGTATTTTTTCTTTACAGATAACACACTAAAGAATATGTCTGCTTTCGTACGGTACACATATCTTCTGAAGAGGGTGAAAAAGACTGTAATGTGCTCTATGCTGGTTAAATAGAGGGTATGCCAGTACTATATAATGGTGTCAAAGTTTTGGCTGAGATAATTTTCTTTGTAGAGGTTCATATGATTCTATGTTTTGTTTTTTGTTTTGTTTTGTTTGGTGAAAATAGTGGTCACAATACACCAGAGCAGAGTTTACACAAAGCTAAGTACTTTTCTACTTCTCATGGTGCCCTGACAGTGAGGAGCAGTGGATGCGCAAGGAGCTGAGAAGTGACATAATCAGTAGAGCTAAACCCAGACAACCAAAGGGATATTCCATACTGTATGATGTTGTGCTCTGCAGTAAAAGCTGGGGTAAAGAAGGATGAAGGGAGAGATGTTGGGAGTGATGGCATTTGTTTTCATAGAATTGCTCAGGTTGGGAAGGACCTTCAAGATCATGAAGTCCAACCGCAACCTAACCAGACTGCTCTAACAACCCACCGCTAAATCATGTCCCCGAGCACCACATCCAAACGGTTTTTAAACACATTCAAGGATGGTGACTCAACCACCTTCCCAGGGAGCCTGTTCCAGTGCTTAACAACCCTTTCTGTAAAGAAGTTTCTCCTGATATCCAACCTAAACCTCCCCTGGCACAACTTGAGGCCATTTCCCTGTGTCCTGTCACCTGTCAACACTGAGAAGAGATCAGCCCCACTCTCACTGCAATCACCTTTCAGGTATTTGAAGAGAGCAATAAGGTCTCCCCTCAGTCTCGTCTTCCTCAGACTAAACAGCCCCAGTTCCTTTAGTCGCTCCACATAGGGCATATTCTCCAAGCCCTTCACCAGCCTTTTTGCCCTTCTTTGGACCTGCTCCAGCACCTCAGAGTCCTTTCTGTACTGAGGCGCCCAAAACTGAACACAGTACTCAAGGTGGGGCCTCACCAATGCTGAATACAGGGGCAGGGTGACTTCCCTAGTCCTGTTCCCCACATCGTTCCTGATACAAGCCAGGATGCCGTTGGCCTTCTTGGCTACCTGGACACACTGCTGGCTCATGTTCAGCTGACTGTCCATCAGCACACCAAGGTCCTTTTCCATCAGGCAGCTTTCCAGCCACTCCTCCCCAAGCCTGTAGAGTTGCCTGAGGTTGTTGTGACCAAAGTGCAGGACCTGACACTTGGCCCTGTTGAAACTCATATGGTTTACCTTGGCCCATCGATGCAGTCTATCCAGGTCCCACTGTAGTGCCTTTCTACCCTCTGGCAGATCAACACTCCCTCCCAACTTGGTGTCATCTGCAAACTTACTGAGGGTGCACTCAATCCCCTCATCAAGATCACTGATAAAGATGTTGAATAGAAGAAGCCCCAGCACCGAGCCCTGGGGGACACCGCTCGTGACTGGCCTCCAACTGGATTTAACTCTCTGGGCCCAGCCATCCAGCCAGTGTTTCACCCAGCAGAGCATATGCCCATCCAAACCATGGGCAGCCAGCTTCTCCCCAAGGATGCTGTGGGAGACAGTGTCAAAGGCCTTACTGGAGTCCAGGTAGACCACATCGACAGCCTTGCCTTCATCCACTGAGCAGGTCAGTTTTCCAAGGTAAGCATTATATGTGATGGGCCACTCTTTCCTGGAAATCAGTGAGCACCTGCATGCTGATGGGAAGAAGAGAATGAGTTACTTGATTAGTTTTGCTTGCATGCACAGCTTTTACTGTTCCTAGAAAACTGTCATTAATTTAACCCATGAGTTCTTACAATTTCACTTTCAGTTCTCTCCCCCTTCTCACCTGGAGGGAATGAGTGAGCGTATGCATGGTGCTAAGCTGCCTGCAGGGTTAAAACACAACAAACAGCCAAAAACACTATGGATTATTAGTATTCTATTAATATTATTCATTTTCTACATCCAGTTTCCAGAAATTCACTGTTAATATAAAAGTTTAATAAAAATCAAATTCTCCCACATTAGTAATACACAAATAGCTTTTTGCTGCTGTCTGACATCATATTTTCCAAAGAAAAGTGCTGGAATGTTAATATAATTGAGTCATTTTCCATGTAGATTTTTGTGGGTATGTTCTAGAAACCATAAGTTGAACAAAGATGTATTTTTGGGAGACTTCTGTGTCACTGATGTTAGCAGATTGTACATTTCCACACAAAGAATTTGTGTATCAGAATTAGATGCCTGTGAAATACAAAAAAAGAGATGGCAAAATATAAGAAATTCTACTGCAACCATAGTTCTTTGTTTCATAAAAACTGTTTTTCAGTATGAGTTATCCATTTATTGAAAACAGCTCTGCACTTCAGGAAAAGTATTTTTAAAACACAGAGGAAGCCGTTCCCCCATTCAACAGGAGTTTGTCATCTCCCTGCTAACTTTTGTGCCTTTGTCTTCAACTTAAACCCTTGCCAGATATGCATACTGACTTCTTGCAAGTGCTCAGTGACCACAGATAAGGTTTTCTTCTCTTTGAACTGCAGCAAGAAAGAACAACACATTCCCTTTCTAAATGTGTTTGTTAAAGAGATGTTGATCATACATTTGTTTGGTCAATGGCTATAAAAAAACTGTTGACATTCATTGCTGAGTAAAGAGATGTGTTTCTTTAATGTTATTCTCGTAAGGAAGGGAAATACTAAACAGCAATTCTATTGAAAGAGTACTGAACTACTTTCTATTAAGGTTTTCTTTGTGGTTTTGTAAATGTTTGGTAATTCTTTCAGAGGTTTTCTTGGCAGGAAGCAGCACATGGGCAATGTCTCTGCTGGACAAGTCAACTGTTTTCCTGGATATGGCCTGAGCAAATCTGTTGCAGTGTTCCCAGAGGGCAGAGATGCTGAAGACATGGAAATGGCAAAATTTGCTCTTGATCTAAATCTGAACAGGACTCAACCACCACTGCACATTTAATCAGCTGGGATGCAGGAAGACCATGTAGCCTCAGAAAAAATACTACTTCATTTTATATACATTGCTGGCCTTTCTGTAACTCTGAACACAGATATCATGCAATGTCTATTATTCCATTAAGAGGAATAAAGTTACAGACTACTAGAAAAGGATACCATATACCAATTTCTCTATCTTTTGTAAACTACTTATATTTATTCAGGTAAGTACTCCTTCGTAGTACAATCTCTGAACTTGTGCAAACTAGTTTTTAGGTCTATGGTATATTTCTGAGTTGATCAAAACAGATACTGTGAAGGAACCTGGAACAGTCAAAAAAAAATAAAATACCCAACTGAAAAATCAACATTTTCTATACCCAATAGTTGTCTTGTATTTTCTTCCTACAATAGTATAATACCTAATTAAAAGTGAAAATTAATAGCCAACAGGATTAATCAAATTCCATATGCAAATATCTGGCTCATGAGAGCCTTGGTCCAATTGCTAGTACCAGCACTAAGGTCATTAATTTAAACTGAGATGAGTTATGAGTCCTTTGGGCATTGACACATAAGTTGAAGGAGGTAATTCATTGCTAAGTTTTTCATACTGAAAATGAAAAGCGTAAGAAGAAAATATATGAACAGCGCTTCAGTACATCGATTTCTAAGATAATAAGCATTGCTATGGGTTTGTGTTTGGAGAACCACAAGTCCTCTCCTATAACATAGAGTAGTTTTGATACATTGTTTTAAATTCACATTAAGATGTACTGAAGCAAACTGAATACAGATAGTTCAAGCTCTACTAGGCTGATATCTTTCGGATTGTTTTATGCTTGCTGATTTCTACCTAGCACCTTCAAATAACAGAGAAATTTTTTAATCAGAACTTGAGTCCAAGTTTCATAAACCCTTCAGAGACACTTTCATAGTCTACAGAAAAGGACCAAACTATTCCAGTTAACAGGAAATATAAAGTTAACTTCCAAATAGAAATACAGGAGTCCTGAAGCATTAGTTATACTAGAGGCAATTGAGTGCATTCTCAGATTAGCATCTCCTCAGCTCACTTCAGCTAACTCCAGTGTCTTGATCCATAACTGCACTTCCAGGCAGGGTGACTAGAAGAAATGTAGTTTTTTAAGGCAAATTATTATGGACTGCCTGAAACCTATGAACTTTCTCCAAATGCTGATGGCTGAAATATTTTAAGTTGAATAGTTAACAGAATGACTGCAGAGTAATAAAGTAGTGATGGCACTATATTACATTTCCTACATAAAGAATAAAAGTATAAAATTTATTATTCTGACCTTGTATCACAAAGGCTTCTCAGTTATGTAAAAAATTCAACTGGTCTATGAAAATGGATTTAGAAAACAGTTAACTTGCAACATGTGTGGTATTCAGAAGGTTTTGAGAATTAGAGAAAACACTGGAGTCCAGAAAATAAGGCTAGAATCCTTACAGGTGTGGGTTTTAGTATTTGATCAACAGCATATATGTATAGAATCATACAATGTCTTATGTTGGAAGGGACCTTAATGATCATCTAGTTTCAATCCCCTACTGAGAGTAGTATTGCCATCCTCCCAGCTCCAGCTGCCCGGGGCCCCATCCTACCTGGTCTTGAATGCCTTCAGGGATGGGGCACCCATGACTTCTCTGGGTAGCCTGTGCCTGTGCCTCACCACACTCTGAGTAAAGAATTTCTCCCTAACATCCAACCTAAATCTCCCCTCTTCTAGTTTAAAGCCATTCCCCATTCTTATCACTAACAGTATTGGACTATGTAAAAAGTCAGTCTCCCTCCTGCTTGTAAGCTCCCCTCTAGCAAACACTAAAATATAACAAACTCAGGGTTCAGGAGAAATCAGACATTATTGATCCCAAATCTGCATGAACAGGAAATGCAGATGTTCTAGAAATGGACAGAGAAACAGGAACTTCTCATATCAAGTTTGAGAGACTCTTCATCTTGGAGTCCATTCTGCTTTGATCTCAGATAGTTCTGAGCATCACTGCCTTGACCACACCAAAATGTTTGGGCCAATTCTGTCTGCCATTCCATTTGTACTGTCTCTTGCATGAACTGGATTTCAGTGGAGTGACTCAGATAGGAATTAAATTCTTCGACTTTTGGAGAATAAATATTTATTTAAAGGCAGGTCAACACCACAATACATTAACATATTCCTACATCTGCTCCCCAAAAATCAAATATCTTTCTTCCATTGTATTCTCTATATCTGTGTGGCTGAACTACTGCACAAAACAATTTAACTTTAGCAAGTAAATTTCATTTGTTACCTGCCAAATTCTGATACAAAAGATAACTGTGAAAAAGCACTAAAATCCTCATTCTAGGGCAATAAGTAACACGCTTTTGCCATAATATACTTGCTAAATAACATTCAATGAACTCATAAAAGCATTTAATTACAATTTAAATGCTTAGCAGTTCTATTTTTCAGGGAGTAAACTACACCTTTCCTTTTGTTTCTTTGAAATTCATTTGCAGAATAGATGTCATTTCAAAATCCACAGTTAGTGTTCATGATACACCCTTTTGTCAGGGTTAGGACATACTAGAAACTGAAAAAATATACAGTCCCTGCCCTAGACAGTTTTATCACTGAAATAGAATTTACAAAGGGAGGACAAAAATAAGAAATATTGGTGATGTCACAATTCAACTACGAAGTTAATAGTTTGTACAAATCTCTGCACTTTTCTTTTGAATGTCATATCCAAGATGTCCCAAAAATGTTGATTTCAATAACTGGTAGAGACATAAAATGCCACTAGCTATTTTAAAAAGGAAACAAATTCTGGGAAACAAAGTTCAGAGGGGGTTTTTATTGAACTCAGTAAATCCATGTGATCAAAAGAACTGAAACCCACTCATAGGCCATTAAGAGGTACTAATTTTCTCCAGAGGCAAGGACATCTCTCCTCAGTTGTGAGACATGTATGACTTGTTGCTTTGACAAGATTTGTAGTAATGATATATATTATGATTATATATGATTATTATATGTGATTATATATATTATATATGATTCTATGATATATAATCTATCCTTGAAAGTGTGAATTCTTCAGTTCCCCCTTCACTGTCCACCTGTCAGTCAATAGCACTTCTCGGTAGTTTCTAAACTACCTAATGAATGACATTTTCTACTTTTTTAAATTTACTTAATCAAAGTCTAACGATATAATTCCCATAAACTGACTGAAAACCAGTAAAAAATCTTATTCAACTTAAAAAGCTAGTTGCTTTTTAAAGGGTTTTCTTAGTTTGTCGTATGGATAACTAAGACATGAGAATGTAGGAGAGCAAGAAAAGTCCAATTTGTACTTGCTACAAGATTATATCCGTTCAGTGAATTTTTTTGAGCCCTCATCTTACGGATATTCTTTCTAAAATATGTTTATGAAATAGTAGAATCCAGTAATACCCTGAACAGAATAGATGTTCCAGTAATTTCAGAACAATTGTTTTCTATGGAGCACAATACATACACAGATTTGGTCTAAAAGACATCATGTTTACAAAAAAAAAAAAGACATTCAGTCACTCCCTAGTTGCAGGACAGTATAAAAAAATCAGGCTTTGTAATTTACAGTGTCTGTATCATGGTAGTAAATATAACCAAATGCCCGAAGCCTAAGCTCCAAATCAAAGACCTAACCCTTTCCTTCTTAGACCCTCAGTGTGTTTGGTGCCCAGGAGGTAGGAGAAGGCCACTGATTGTGAGGTCCTAGAGTGAAAACACATGCATGTGTATGCACATAATTTAGCTATGATATACTTTTGTCTAAAGTCACTCATGCCTTTTCAAGTATTGTTACATATTTCAAGTAATGCAGAAGTAGATCCTTTGCCAACAACAACTACCATTTAACTGATTTTTCAGCAGATCCATGCCTGATTAATCCAGCTGAGGATCTGACTGCACATATTTAAAATTATCAAAAACATCATTTTTAAGGTACAATCAAATCACTTAAAACAATTTTTGACAATATTTTTAGTCAAAAATATAATTTGATATCACTGAGGATAAAAGATTTACAAATATACCTACTGAATATAAAGGACTCAGGCAGGAAAAGTAATTTTCTATCATGTCCTTCAGTCCAAAAAGGACTGTTACAGGGAATAGCAGTAAGGGCTCCATAGCAGTCTCTGTGCCTGTTCAATTAACTGCTCATTCTAATCAGATTGCCAGCAAGGGATCATTAGGAGTTTGGTGTTTATGATGTAAAATATCTACTAGGAATTGGATTTTGATCATAACTTCATTTTACATCTGTTTCAAACTAACCAATAGAACAAAAGAGTGTTAATCACTCTTGACCTTTGCTGAATTTGAACTGGTAACTTGATTGCTAATCCCTACTGAGGGTCTCTGAAGTACACTGTAGAGCCCCCGAGGCTTGCAGCTTGACCCCCTCTTTTCAACATTGGTTTTAACCAACAGCATCATCAAGAATATGCTCAGACTTGCCAATGCTAATTACAGCTTTGGCCATAGTTTTTCAAATGAAGTATAGATGAAACTGTCTAACTAGAAATATTAAGAAAATATGCTGGGCTCTTAGTGATTCTACATGAATCAAAAAGTAGCTCCAGCCAAGATGATCTTGCAGCCAAGAAGATCTTGCAGACTAATGCAACTATACAGTCAGGCTGCTCCAAAGAAATGCCCAGTTCCTGGCAATTGGAATTCTTAAGGGGCCAGGTGGAAATCTGTTAGTTTTGGCTTCTATAAAAACCTTCCCCCAGATGGTAATATAATTCCAAACCAGCTGAGATTCACTTTGCATTGAATTTCATTATAAGAAAGGATCATACAGCAAAGAGATGAACAAAAGGTTTTCCCCTCCTCAAATTTCAAGCTCCAGCTTGAAGAGCATTTCTTTGAGGTTTTATTCTGAATATGATTAACTTATTCTAAGTTTCTTATCTCCAAATCTAATCTTTTTTTCTTGGTTATTTTCACATTTACATTCAATTATATTTCAGGCTAACAATTACTAACCAAGAAAAGAGAAGCAAAGAATCAATAAGGCCTACCTTGCACTCAACATTCAAACAACAGATATTTTAGTAATAAAGCAGGTAGGCCTTCTTGCAAAGCTTAAACTGGGAGAATGTGGTTTGCACTGTATTTGTTGTGCTGCATTGACAGAATCCTCATTTCCTACACTGTCATCCACTGGGAAAAAAATGTATATTTTCCAAGGCAAATACAGATCACGGTAATTGTATGTTTTCACTGGAGTGACTCATTTTCTGTTTAAACAGAGTTCTGGCCTGTTGGAGTTGGGCAAGGATGGACTTCAGCAGATGCTAGTAGTTCACACAGAGGGACACATTAAAAGATAGATACTTCCCAGTTTGATGGGCTACCAGACACTCAATATACACATCTAGGGACAAACAGAGAGCACTGGTTTACCAGCGTGAAAATAAAAGCAAGTTATACTATGAGCTGACCACACTTAAGTGGAGTTATTCTGGTACTACATGGACATGACTAAAGCCCTAATCTGTTCGCTAATCCGTTTACTGAATAGTCCACTGAAAATCAACTTACTGAAATAGGTAATTAATTTTTGTCAGGAGTAAGAATATTTTCCCTTTCCCAGTGTCTTGGTAATATCATGACAGGCCTGCATATGTAATAAAAACTATTTTAAAATTAATAATTTTGACAATTAAAGCCTAGAAAAGAAAAAAAACTCTTAATTTTTGCAATAAAGTCTTGGCAAGAGGCACACGAGTCCCTGAAACCAAAAGCTGAGAAAAATCTGTGGTTTGTGTTTTATTGGAAATATTTAATCAACTACTATTTTTCAAACTTTCATGTAAAAATCACATATCAATCTCAGTCAGGCCCTTCAAAGAACCAACAAAACGCAGCAAGAACCATGAAAAGATTTAGAACTTTTGTACCCTTCCCAGCCTTCCTATTGTTGCAGCAGTTCCTCCAGGAAGGCAGCGTGCCAGCTTCCACAAACAAATCCCCTGCACAAGGGAACAGAGGTATTGGATGGACTCAGTCAACAGGAACTTGTGGCCAGCATGCCAGACCACCTGTTCTAGGGGGAATTGAGCCATGGAAAGAAGCTGAATTCAATTTCCTTAGCAATTCTCTTTACATGGCTTCCCAGTATTTATCAAATCTCTGCCACCTGGACAAACTCCCATTGTGTCTAGCAGAGGGAGGGAACAATGGAGCAAAATGTGCGTCCCCTCTCCCCATACAAGTTTGATGCCAGAAACCCCTAAGTAACTATTACAGATCTTACAATGGAAATGTAAGATCTGTCAAAAAAAAAAAAAAGAGGAAATTTCTGAGAGATTGATAAAAAAATAATAAAAACTCTTTATTCTTTTTCTGCGAAAATCTGTGAAAACTTAGGGGACTGAAAGAGTGAAACATCTACAGTTATTCCAGGGGGAAAAAGTCTATCCATTTTTCTTATATTATTTAACACACTAAGGCTGAGATGTTTGGAGAAACATAAAACCATTCACCAGCAAATTCTCTACTTCTTACTCTTCAATATACTGAGAAGACAAAGGTATCAGCTACATACCAACAGGAAATTATTCCAGACAAACACATACGAAAATTACTTTCTTTCTTTACTTTGAAACATAAAAAGCAAAAAATACTTCTTTCAGGATTTGAGGGAAGTATTTAAATGATTTATTTCCACTGTTGACCATTTATAAAATGGAGCATGAAAAAAACTTATTGAGATAAAGTTTGTAATACTGTGGGAGCATAATATACAAATAATATCATTATGTATCAAAAATAACACTTTTCCTTGAAGGCATCAAGGTATTTTACAACAGAATCAAGTCTGTCTACTACATAAGAGTTACTGTCATTATTTAAAAATATAAATGGCAAAATGAAAGTATTGAAAGTTACACAACTTGCTCAAGGGAACCCAAAACTGTTCTAAATGCCACTTTGACTGAAAAATTGTATCATCAACAAAAATCAATCCCAGAATAATCAAGGCCAGTTATGTTGCATATTTGGTGAGGATATTAATTCAAATGTGGTCTTAGCAGAAAAGCACAAATAGTGAAGTGTTTGTAACTGGAATCAATTTTAAGCTAATAAGTATCTGCTTTGATCAGAAATTCAGGAAATAATTGCAAGGTTAAAAATAGAAAGTACAAATAACTAATAGCATAGTTTGAAAGGAAATGTGTACATTGAAATCCAAATGATTCAAGGACGCTTTTTTTTTTTTCCCCAATAAAATACCTGAATTGGGCATAATAAAAAATGAGACAAGACAGACAAGGGTACAAAGCTGCACAGTGTTGGTCCATCACTGGTAAAGTCATAGAGAGACAGGAAGGTTTATAGTTTGTGCACACCCATGTGACACTTTCTGGAGACTGAAGCTTTTTATTCAGAAAAGAAACAGATGTTTTGGCAGATAGCATAGAAAGAATCCTGTCAAAGACTATAAACTAGGCTTGAAGGGAAGAAAAAAGAGTGGGGGAAAAATGTGAAGTATAAAACAAAAGAACCAAAATGACATGGATAAAATAGAAATGCAGGAAAAAAAGACAAAGGCTTTGTTAAAATTGAAAAGAGAAAGTAATGTTCTAAACTCCTTGTAACTTTGGAAGAAGTTTTAAGGCAAAAAAATGAAACTGATCTCTCTTCCACTGGCACAGCTCATTGCAGCATGAGACTGGGAGATTAATTTTATAACTGCAGACAGAAATCTAATAAAGGTAAGAGTCAATGCCCTTTTTAAGCATCAGAGAAAGATCACAAGAACCCAGCCAATATTAAAATGCAGCCAAGGTTTATGGCCAACATTTAAGTAGGTTTATCCTGGAACAACAGAAAATAACCACCTTTGTAAGTGAAGACAGGCATACTTCAGTCATCTGCTCCTGCAGCTTTAGGTTTTCCTCAGTCATTTATTTGTGATAAAGACATTCCTTCTGAGCAAAACAAATATGCTAAAGAAGAATTAACTCAAACTCACCAAGACAATTTCTGTGCATACTCTCAGTCTTCATAAAGAACTTTGCCAAGAAACTTCTAGCCTGTTCCATTCTGAAATCTACTTCATATGGACAATTACCTGTAACCCCTTCTAAAAATATCCTCTTTAACCCCCAACAATAACCTTTTCTGGAAAATTTGAAAGAAGCTGGTCTCAGGGAAGCAAAGTCAGCTAGGCCTGCCATTTGCTAAGATCAAAGTATCAGCTGAAGATACTTTGACATGTCTTGGTGTAAATATGTAAACTGCTACGCAGTGTCGCCTCGTGTAATGTGCACTCCCAGCTGTGTATGTGTATCTATTGTGCTCTCACTGACACTTAAACGAGTGATCATAAAGGATTCAGATACTATATGTCAGCTTCTCCACAGAGCCTTGCATGCCTGTCCTTAATATATAGTAAATTCAAGGTATGCCAAGAGCATTTATACATAAACAACAACAAAACTGTGTCACAAGGACAAAGCAAGATTGTGAGCTGTTCTTATGGAATAATCTTAGCTTCCATTGCAATATCTACATCCTAAAATAACACTAGTCAGGCAATAGGGTTGTTGCTTAAGGTACAATTCCTGAAGGTATCTTTAATTCAAAGATTAGACTTAATATTTAGATGTTGTCCTGTAAGGAGAGACTATGAAATTTAGTAATGACCTATAGTTCTCATACACTGTACAATAAAAAGAACTAGAAAGGTAATATTGCAACGAAAGCGTTACACTCGTTATTCTTTTGCATAATAACCCTTATATCAATTCATTAAGATGTACCATGTCTTGAACAGCAAGAAATAGAATATGTCTGTAAAAACAGGAAACAATGACAATATTCACATTCAAAGGAATGTACAAGGAATGATGGCAAGGAAATTAGTCTAAGTCCCAGTGAAGCTGACAGGAAGAAATAAGGTTCATCTGCATAGAAAACTGACCAGACAAACACATTTTTGCTTTTCAAATGTATTTCCATCAGAGGCTCCCACTTTAAAAGTTCTTAGTTTAAGTCAAGACCAGATTTTCCTGTCTGATGGGCATGAAAGCACAAATTCACATCTGCAAATTAGCTATGTTCTCTGTGCTTCAACTGTTGTGTGCAAAATTATTTCTGGAATTGTATCTTAGCTTATAATTTCATGATTATTGTCACTACGTTCTGGGCTGCATTAAAAAAAGAGTGGCCAGCAGGGAGAGGGAGGTGGTGGTTCCCCTCTGCTCAGCTCTTGTGAGGCCCCATCTGGAGTACTGTGTCCAGGCCTGGGGCCCCCAGCACAAGAAAGATGCAGAGCTCTTGGAACGGGTCCAGAGGAGGGCCACCAAGATGATCAGACGGCTGGAGCACCTCTCCTATGAAGAAAGGTTGAGGGAACTGGGCTTGTTTAGCTTGGAGAAGAGAAGGCTCCAGGGAGACCTCATTGAGGCCTTCCAATGCTTGAAGGGAGCGTATAAACAGGAGGGGGTACAACTCTTTCCATGAATGGATAGTGATAGGCAAGGGGGAATGGTTTTAAAATAAGACAGGGGAGGTTTAGGTAAGATGTTAGGAGGAAGTTTTTCACACAGAGCGTGGTGATGGGCTGGAACAGGTTGTCCAAGGAGGTTGTGGATGCCTCATCCCTGGAGGCATTCAAGGCAAGGCTGGATGTGGCTCTGGGCAGCCTGGTCTAGTGGTTGGCAACCCTGCACACAGCAGGGGGTTGAAACTTGTTGATCATTACGGTCCTTTTCAACCCAGGCCATTCTATGATTGATTCTATGACTCTATGATTTTACATTTGGGAGAAAAGAGTGAACCCTAGTTTGCCACAGCTACATTTTTATTGACGCCACAGTACTGAATGAGGAAATTTCTTCTTGTTATCAGACTGAGCAGACATAACTTGGAAGATTTACGGGATACAGATACAGCATCAGCGATCAAGTGACATTTGCAATGACTGTGGGATTGAAAAAGTATCTTCATAGGTATCTAGGATGCTTCCGCAACTATTTGGCAGCAGCAGCAGCAGAAATTTTTGTGCCAGAAACATTAAGGGAAGGCAGTGTAGCAGACTTTTACCATGTTTGTCTCTGGGAAGACTTTTTGTTCTCTCAACATCACCCCAGCCCAGCATTTCCAGATTGTTGTTCATCATTAAGAAAGAGTATGAAGTATTCTCTCCAGTGGTTTCCACTGACTGTAACTTTTAGGTATTGTGATATGATCAGTCCTCTCTGGGAAGATCTATAGCGTTCCAGTTTATTTCTTCCAATTCTGAAGGTATGAAATAGACAATAAGGCAAGATCTTTTACCTTACTATCTCTCTCACTTTCTCTGAGGCATTTATCTTCCCCTCTTTCCTCTGCCTCCCTCTCAAAATTTTCTTTTACTCTGAAAACTAGGTCTGCGCCTTCTGAGAAACAAATCCTTCCTTGGTCTGATTGAAAGTCTGATTAAAAGTAAATCTCCCTTGTTCTGTAAAGGCGAAACAACTGAAATTAGTTCTTACTGATAGAAAAGCCACAAGTCCAAAATGCCAGAGGACAGATGAACTGATCAAAAAGACAATGAAATCTTTCCATTAACTGTGATAGACTTTTGTATTAGGTCATTAATCAGCACTGTTAAGAACTTGTGGGGAGGTTTTGCACTAGAAAAACAGAGGCAGATGATACAACCTTGACATTTCAACTGCACAAGGAAGACTCAGGAGGTGTACCCACAGGCATTCTATAGTTTCTAGATTATAATAAGTTTTATATTTAAGTGTAGTGGATCAATGACAAATTAAGTATGGAACTAATGGTATTTGGTTGGTCACTGAGTTTTTCTGACTAGTTGCAGTCCTGAGTGATGATTAACACATTTTTGTTTTCATTTTAGAAATAAATAGTGTATCTACAATAAACAAAGATATGTGTGCCCTTTGCAGAATTATTAGTACATGCATGCTCATACTGAAGGTCTCTATGCACAAAGTTATTAATACAAGATTTATAATGACAAAGACAATGGAAATATTTGCACTTCAGATTTAGTGATTTTTTATAGCATGCTAAAATAATTTATATTCAATACCTATACTTACATATTGAAGTTACTTTCTTTGTTTACTGTTATTACACCATACGTAGAAAAATGAGCAATATGCCTAGTGTTTCTTCATCTTGATCTTCCTTCTGGTTAATGCTAATTTGCATATGACTATGGGGAATTAGTCATTTTTACATTTTATTTTTAATTCTTTTATATTTTTCTACCTGGTATTTACAAGCCAGTTCACTGAACCATGTTTCTGAGTTATTCCAGGCAAGTGTGAATTATTTTGCTTACTTTTATTATAATGCTACATTCTTCAGGACTGCAAATCATTACCACTTCTCATTATTTTACTCACCTATACTTCTCCTTCATTGTATTGCTCCAGTAAGTGAAAATTACCATTGTGCTGATACTCGCAAAATGGCTGAAGTCATTTGCCTTCATTTGTATTTGCCATTACCAGCTAATTCCCATGCTCTTTCATCTCCTGAACTTAATCATCTTCCCTTATCCAAAAAAGTTCAACATTTCAGAGGTTGCTGCATTTGACACTGACTAGTATTTACTCCAAACTGTCACCAGTTGTACTATGGGTGTGATGAGTGCAGAGTCTTTGCAGCCCTGCTGTGCACTTCGAACATAGTTAAAGAAATCATAGATTTAAAAGGGGGGGGGTACATATATGCAACGAGATGTTTACTGGTCAGAAAAGATTGTAATAGCCTGGTATCTCTTTTAGACTGTGCTGTAGCCAATGCTTGTTAGAATCAATTACATTTATTTTCCTTTTCTCCCTTCACTAGTTAACTTTTAATCTAGCTGAGATAACTAAACAAGTACTTGAAATTAATAATTAAACATCTTCATTTTATTTTTTTTGTTTTAATCATAATCAAATAATACCTTTCTGAAAGTGAATGTTCAGATCTCACTATCCTGAAGAGCAGAATTAATGCTTAAATATCAGTAATTTCTCACTTCCCAGTTTCTGGTCACTTCCTTTAAGTCCACTAACATCCTCCCCTTTTTATAAGATAATTTTTACTACACTTGCTCAGGTTCTTGTGTTTTGGATCTTCAGAACAGACTCATGGTGGCCCTTGAGCTTTAGTAAACTTCAGAGATTCTAATATTCTGATTGTGTGTTCCGGTATGGCCTTAATTTCCCTCAGTATTTCTCCTAGGAAATTTACAACAATTCTCACCATCTGTCTCCCACTCTTGTGGATGTTCAGGCAAACCATTAATTTAATGTCTGGAAGTTCTGACCATTAATTATACTAGCTTCTTACTCCTGCTACCTTTATGGACTTCTCATGTAAAGTACATTAAAATGACTTCACCAAACTGTTCAGCATGTCTTCTCCCATGCTGACTCTTTCTATAGCCTTAGGCTTCAAAAAAGGAGCACATACTTGCCACCTTCTTCAGTAAAACTTAAAAAATGAAATCCGTTTTGTGCACTAGTTTTTTCCCAAATGTCCTATTATTTCCTGGTCTCAACTGTGGCATGCAGTAATAGCCTCGATCATCTGCATTAATTCCCTGATTTTCCAGAAACCTACCATTTTTTTTTTATTTTTTTTTTTTTACAAGCATTTAGACATGATAGATCTTGCAAGAGGATTTCTAATGGTGAAGACCATTAAAAATTGAAACTAATCAGCTAAAGCTTTAAAAAAAAAATACTGGGATGGCATAAGCATCTTTTCATCAAAATGGGCAGAACTGAATTTCTGTCACTACTACCATTGCTCACACTGTATTTTTGTACATAAGCAAATGCATTTTTCTTCATGTCTGTGATTTTTTAACTTCTTTCATTGTCTTCATTCAAACAAAGAATTTAGATTTACACATTAGAAAGGACGGACAGACTGTGCCTCTGACACAACTTCCTCTCAACACCAATTAGTTTTTCCCTTTTACCTATTATAAAACTGTTACAAATGCAGTTTGTACATACAAATTGAAATCACATAATATCCCTTGTAAACAAGTCAATTCTGTAAATGATATTAAACAATTTCTCATATGGTTCGGCATAATTTTTGTAGATGTTTCTGCGTAGCATCTTTAAAGTATACCTGTTCCTATTCACCTACAAAGCTGAAGGTATTATCCAGTCTGCCACAAACCACCTCAAATCTCTACTATTTTAACACCTATTCCTCTGGTGAACCCTGATCCCCTCGCACAAAATCAAATAGAACAAAATTGTCAGCTTGTTTTAACAAATTTTGCCTATGATTTTCTAAATAATCAGATATAAGCTGTTTGCCTTCACCTTCAAATTCCTTCTTATTTTTATCCTACCTATCATCTCCAGTGAGATTTTTCTCCAGTTATACCAGAGTGTTGGCTTCTATTACCCATTTGTCAGATATTTTTAAACAATCTCCTCTGTGATTTTTTTCCAAGCATCTGCCTCACAACCTCATTATCTTCCTTCAAATCCCTCATTAAAACTCTCTTGCTGTGATGCCTACAAAAAACATGAGAGAATGTTTAAGCTAATAATGCGCTGAGACACTTTCTCTCTGCTAACCAATGTTGCTTCATCGTTTCCTTTTGCTCCTTTGGCTGACTGGATCCATGTGTTGTCTCTTATCTTTGATATGAATCATAGCCTCCCCATGAGGTCCTAGTTTATGACTTAGAGCTCTTTGGTGTTGAAAATATAAATACTCAGAAGAAATGGCTTTTCTCTCTCATTATACATTGTTAGCTCCTGAAAGCATGTTCACATTTCCCTTTTGTGTTAGTTTCTACCAAGTTATTATAGAAAGTAATGTAATATAATCTCAAATTCCTCTCTCCTTTTTGCAAGGAAACACACAAGTGAAGGGTCAATTCATTCTCTGTTCTGAAAAATTATTTGAAAAGAGCTATGGGTAAGAGGGAAAAGCCCAGGTTTCATCATAATTCCTTTTTCCAAACAAGACAAGGAAGTTCAACTCTATTTTCTTGTCACCTTATTCCTATCCCTGACACATTATTGATGTGGATTGTACACAAACATTTAAAATTACTTTAAACAGAAGTACAACTCATTAACACTGTTCACCTGATAATTGTTTATCAGCTGGAGTAAAACTAGCACTTTTCTAACTGGAGATACATAGTGTTCAAAGTGAAAGCTTTTTTCTACCTATGAGAAAAATATAAACATTAGTTTAACTAAAAATATTTACAGACATCAACAAATGTTAGAGAAAATACTCATTTTTGCATTTAAGCAGCTTTTATATCTACATTTACATACCAATAAAGACACAAGAAGTTAGACGTTGTGTTTCTCAGTTAAGATTAAGACTTCTCAAATCCATAGAATAAATTTTTCTTCCACTGCATTTTGTAAAAAGAGAATACTAACAGTGCAACTGACAGTTTATATCAGTTATGTTCAGAAATCTTGAAACTGAATTCTGCCATTTTAGTCAATCTGAGATATCAGAAAATAGTTTAGTTATGAGAATTTAAGAATTCCTAGAGATTTAGTAGTTCATTAATCCCATAGCACTTCTGTAGGAGGCAACTCAAATGCTAGGTAGAGCCAGCATTTGAGCAAACTAGCACAGAAGCAGTTTGAAGACAACACAGAGCAAGTGTAATCACTGCTTCAAAAAGACTTGAAACTGTGGAGATGCAAAATGTCTCATTGTGCTTGCAGGGGAATGGGGCAGCTTCATGGTGTTAGCACAATCTCACTCTACAGACACAGTAATGCCCCCTCCTTTGATTTTATGTTGACAACCCAGTCTCTTTTTAATCGTAAATGATTATCTCAAGAAAATTTCATGTCTCTGTGACTTTCAGATCAGAAACATATTGAAAAAACATTAATGAGTAATACAGCCTATCAGGAAACTGTTTCATATAGACAGCACCTGCCAGTGACTTACTAGCAGCTACACATATTTTAAAAGAGAAGACATTCAGTCCATGCAGCATATATTAAAAAAAAAAAAAGTGTGTTACAAACACAGTAGAAACTCAGCTTTGACAACTTATAGTGTAAGGCTTTCATTTTCACCTAAGTTTCCAACAAACTGTTTGTCTGTCTACACACAGCATAGGAAAGCAACCCAAAGTGAACAGATCCATCTTAAAATGTTGAGCAGGAAAAAAAAAAAAGCCATACTCTTCCAGAATTTTTCTTTACCTTTTTCTGACTTTCCTCTGTGGGTTTTGATCACTTTCCTAACATCACTTTCAATGTGTCTTATATCAATATCAATTTCAGTCTGTCTCCAAATTCAAGCAGACATCTTCATCTGAAATTGTGTTCTGATTCAGCAAGAACTGACTTTGCAATACAGCATGAAGGGTAATTTAAATAAGCAGAAGAAATAAACGTAACAGATTAAGATATTAGACAGCGCTTTATATTATTTGCATAACAATATCAATATTAAAAAAAAAACCTCAAATTAGAAAAAGCAATGCTATGATCCTATAATGGATGAAGTTAAGGAGGAGAATCAATTATATGATTTGCAGTCTATGGACCCAACTTAAAGCTATGCACCATTTACGAAGATCTTTTTAATAATTCACTTATGGAAAAAAAGTTCAAAAAGTGCCATCCAATAAAGCACAAAGCTTTACACTTCATTTAAGCTATGTTTCTTTACGCACAAGTGGCCATATCTCCATTACGCATCCAAGGGTGCATAATCACAAAACAAGGTGGACTGTGACAGAAAGGGACATGATCTGTTCCAGTACACAAAATATATGCATTACCAGTGCTCATTTAGAAAAGAAAAAGTAAAATAGGTATAAAATGTCAAATTGCCGGATATAGCCTTAACTGAAAACAAATGCCCATTACTTTGAGAGTTTTGTTCTGAGATTTACTGCAATAGAAACAGAGGACGAAAAGGAAAGAAAATAAATGTGATGACTTTGAGAAATTGCCCAAGACAAGATATTTATGTGAAACTTGAGTCATGCAATTTGCAGTTTTTGTGGCCCATGTTTTTTAAAGTGATCCACACTGATCTAGAAGTAACATAAATCATCACCAATAAAGGCTTTAGATTACTCATATTTTGATGTAAGTGAAAGGTTGCAAACCTATTAGATGAATAGCCAATACAACTCCAAGAAGACACTTCAGTGAATTGGGTAAAAACAATCAACAAGAATCTCTAAAGGTTAAATGAAAATATAAATTTTATGAACAAAAAGTTTTGCAGATTCTTATATTGCACCATCTGCCCAAAACCATTGGGTACAGAGGAAACCAAATCAAATCCCATGACAATGGCATTTCCAGGAGTTTTTAAGGAAAGGGATATTTCATTGAAAAGTTGTGACAGTTATTTGTATATTTGGCAACATCCTAAGCGTTGCCAGAACACACCATCCCTAACTGCAACATTTCAAGAAGAACGTTGGTACATTACAATCAGTAATGAATGACAGAAGAGCCTTGAGCATGCCTTGCAGATCAGTTCTGTTCATAGCTAAATACTCCATGAGCTCAATATTTTACAGAAGATTAGGAATGATTTTATCTACAGCTTAAAAGGATGTTTACAGGAAATAGAAATTTAATAATGGCTTCTTTGATCTATGGTAAAGCATAATTTTAGGGACACATCTGAAAAACTTCAGAAAAATGCTGATAGTATGAATAACTGATGGCACGTATTCAAATAAAATATGAAAATATGAGGAGAAAGACAGAAAAGACTAGGAATTAGAAATATGGAACATTTATCATTATTTAGGCCCAAAATTCCCGAAGTTTTTACGGAGCGACTAAAGCAAAGTCGTACATAACTGATAGTCTTCTCAGAGATAGGATACACAGAAATGTATACATTCACAGTGGAAGAAGGACTACACTACATGAAATGGGAAAAGTTAAATATATTACCAAAAGCCATTAAAAGTCATTAGTGGACAAATATGTAATTAACATTGAAAGGAGATAGCTCAGGAGTGATTTCACCAATATATTTACTCTCACTAAAGATTAACATCTGATCATGCTCTGAATATTTTCAACAACTGTATGATATCTTGTAATTTTCACAGTCTTAGCACGCTAAGTGTAGAGGCAAAAAAAAAAAGAGAAGTTTCATGATATTAAAACTACATTCACATGAACAGATTATACTATATATAAAGCATATATTATATTCTGGGAAATTCAAATACAAGATTCGGGGCTTTTCATGGTGATTTTGGAGGAGATACTTACTATGGTATGATGGACAGCATTGGCGAATTGTACATTTGTTCCTCAGGCAAGTCTGAACCCATTCAGAGCATTATATGTTGTAGAGATTTTGCTTCTGATGATTGAGTCAAGGGATACAGAAACTGTACAAGAGTATTACAAGGCTATCAATGCATGAAGGAAAGAATATAAATAATGAAAAATCTGATGAATGATAAAAATGGAAATCATTTTATTACAAGGAATGCAACTACAGAAATATTGTAGGAGTACTTAGACAAGCTCCATAAAAAGAATGAAAAGGCTAACAACAAATGGCCATTTTCCAGACAGCTAAGCCAAATTTTTGAAGAGACTCAAGAGGTAATCAGAACTCTTAGGAATAACAAGCACCAGGTGTCAACAGTGTTGCTGCTGCAATACTAAAAAATAAAAATAAAAATAATTTTTAAAAAAGCTATAATATTTGAGATTGCATTTATCATTTTTCCTTTAATATGGAGGCCTGTGAAAATGCTAAAGAAATTAAAGAAAGCAGACGTATTTCCAGTTTCAAAAAAAGAGACAAAATGTAAAGAGACTGCTTTCTCTGCTTATTATGCATCATAGAATTCTTCTTTAGATATTTATATAGATTTTGCCCTTGTAGGCAACAAACAATAGGAGAATGCAAGTGTTTTCAGACGTATATAACATTTCATATATCTCATCTCTACGTATCAGATATTTTTAATGCTTCAATGACAAAGAACAGTGGTAGTATGATCAGCATGCATATTTTAAATAGATTCTAAGAACTGTGTGATAGCATTTTTCCAACATAATCTTTGTACTGCAGTGAAAGAGCTGCCTAATAAAATTATTAGAGTTGTACAATTGTGTCTTATATGATTGAAAAGTAGACTGTGGCACGGGAAATCCGTATGCAATTTTCCAGTGATATAGGATTAAAAAAGGCAAAATTATGTGTACAAAAATCTGGTAATCTATAGGATGTTCATGACTAAATTAGCATTAAAAATAAATAAATAAATAGAGTCTCAAGCAAATTCAGTGTCTAAGCATACAATTAGAATTCTGGGAACAAGTTCCAGACGCAAATATTTTGGTAAGTCCTTCTTAAATAGCCATTACATAAGTATGTAAAATGCTGACCAAGAAGGAGGCAGAAAAATACAGCAAGCACTTCAAAGGATCTTTAATGTCCAGGTGATGAAAGAGAAGAAATGAGAATCTCAGCCTGATTCATCACAGAGATATTCAAGTTTTATAACTGTTGGCCTTCACTGAAATTGATAGTTACATGAGTATAATTTCAGTAGTGAGGCTGAGCATAAACTCAGTAGTAAGTTGTGTTATTCGTTGAGCTAGAGCTTCCTTTATTATGTTTGTTATTTATTGCCTGCCCTTGGAGTCATACCTTGCTTGAGGTATGTTTCTGAATTATTGTCAGACTTGACTTGATATTGAACTACATTACATTAAAATTTTGCTGATAGGTAGTTTTAATATTCATATGAATGATGCAACTGTACTTTGTCTTTATTCAGTTTTGATTTAATTAAAGCTACCTACCTGAATAATTTTTCTCTTCTCTTTTTCTTTCAATGACCATTTCATGCCCCTCTTCTTTATCTAGTAATTATTGCTCTAGGCAGTTTAGATCCAGTTAGATTGAGCTCTTTTGATACTAATTTTGGCTTATCAAGTCATATTGTTGTTTCAAAATCAGAAAATGAGGCATCTGATATGCTTCTTGGAGAATTTTATATCTTGGTATAGACAATTCATAATTCTTATTCCTTTCTAATAAACAGGGTATAAGAGGAACAGATCTTTTTGACAGAAAGATACAAAATTGACATGTCTGAACCAAAGGAAGGGTAAATAAGTCATTGATCCTGGAAAAGACTCACGTGTAGAAATCAAGGCTATCACGTAGCATTTCAGTATTTTCTTAACTGCAATATTCTTCAAGAGGTGCTCTCCTTTCAGAGATCATCAGCAGTTTTAAATCTTTCCTGAATATAGTGTCATCACTAAAATAACTCTGTGCAGGTAATTTTATTTATTTTCTAGTTTCTGCCTGCCATAATGTCTGGCAACTGTGTTATGAAAATTATAACTGAATATAACACCTGAATAAAGAATAGAGATGCCTACTGGAACAAGAGAATAAACCTCATCACCTTCTCATCCCTTTGTAAACCAAATGCTGACTGCATAGACCTACTTACAGAATGATATCAAGCTCATTAATTGTAGTCTTTGTTGAGTCAAGAGAAAAACAAAACCAAAATGCTATGGGACCTATTGTGCACCAATAAGAATTTTTAACACTTCAGCCCTTAAATCAGGAAATGCTCATTTAAGTTTCTTCTCTTAAGTTAAACATTTTAATAAATACCATTTGAAAGATACATCTGAAAACACGGGGTTTTTCGCACAGACCAATATCAACTGCAACCTGCAAACGAACAGTTACTGAACAAAGTTTTAATTTATTTCAAGAGAGAATCAACTCTGTAGAACAAATTGTTTAAAGAAGCTATTGCCAGATAAGCCAAAAAAGGGAATATCTGACTTACAGGGTACTTGTTCGAACTGACAGAATAAGATGATAATGCTGAGATGGAAAGGGTTCAATACTTTAAACAAAAGCTCTGTCCATCCAGGGATTTGTTTTGTTTTTATATGATTTGAAGAGTAAAATCTCTCCCTTTACTCAAAGTATAAAAAGTCATAGTTCAAATGTATAAAAAATATATATAAATTATTCAAATTTATTGTTGTATAACCTAAAGAAATAACTCCACTGCTGCACTACTAGTCTATTATGAATTTTAGGAACGACTCCCTAGCTTTGACAGTATCTGGCAGCACTGAACAGCTGAATTAAAAAAGGACAAAACTGATTCTACAGCTGTTTCTATCCTTACATGTATCTCCGTGACACCACTTTCCATTACTTCTGTATCACCATCTTCATTATACTGTCAAATATTTGTGCTTGGATAGTAGCTCTAATTATACACAAGGACAATTATAGCTGAACTATGAAGAGTAACAACTTGTTTTTCAGAGTTTAAGTTTTGAGTTCCACCTATATATTTCACATTTAAATTATGACTGCCTCTTAGTTGTTTTCTTATTCTTTCTTCATACCTATATTGTACTCATATCTCCACATCACCTGAAACTATGACCCCAGAGATACAGAAACACAAGATATCTCATTAATATACTTGAATAGCAGTGTATACTCACATACACATATACAAACCAAGTGAAATAAGTATAATGCACAAACAATATTCTTTCAGAAGCGATATTGCAACTGATGTCAAGGAAATAATCCAAAGAAAAAATATCATTGGTCTGAAAGCTACTCATAACAGACCCTGTATTTAGGGAGACTGAGAATTGTTCCTCGCTTAGTGTTAGGCTTTGAAATGAATAAGTATGCAACAAAAAGGAGCTAGAAATACAGTTCACATCTGCTCTCACACTAATCACGGAATGAGCCAGTTGTAAGCAGACCCTGTGTGCCATGCATCTAAGGAAATGGCACAGTGTACATCTTCCTACCACATGGAAGAGGGCAAAGGGACACAGCAACTTGCAAAGACTCACCTACTTTGGTAAGGCTCCAAACATTAAGCTTAATTTAGGTTGTTATCAAAATGTCAGCTGAAATTCCAATGCAACTTTATTTCCAGCCAAAACTTTTTGCAAAACTCTTCTCATGACAAAAGAATGTCAGAGCATTCTATTCTACTATGAGCTCAGCCAGTTTTGCAGGCCATTGCAGAGTGTTTAGATGTCCTGGACTTCTTGGACTGCTTTAGCAAGTAGAAGGAACAGTACTTAGACTCCCCTGAGCACATGCTGTAATTTATAGCTCTGGCTGCCAGAGAGGACTCTGGAGTGAAACAAAACAGATCATTCCCACGTTCCATGTAGAAAACACTACTTACAATCTGTTCCTATTACTCTTCCACTAAAATGATGGAAAACTCATTTATTATCGGTTTCACATCCCTTACAAATTTCGGATGGGTTTTCACTCTGAAGTCTTTTGGGGTTTGAACAGTGAGATTTAGCTTGGGGTTTCAAAGCTGTTACACAAGGGAAGTGCATGCATGAGTCGCAAGAAAGAGAAAACAACAAATTTTGAAGATCCATTCTGAATTATTTATTATGTATTTCAAAATCCCGGAATGGAACATATTCCAGCAGATTAGCTATTTAAAATTTAGCACTATCCAGTATTCTATCAGGGCACAACTCTTTTCTATTTCCAAATCTGATATATACGCAATTGTGATAAGGTCATATGGATAATTATATAGTTCTGATTGCAACAACACCCTAGCATTCTGATATTGATGTCCCTCCTGAACTTTGCAAAGATCCCAAAATCTTTAATGGATTTCACTTCACAGCAACTTTGAGATATACAAAGTGATCTTGCTTGCCTTATACAGTTGGGAATGAATGACAAAGTTTGTCAAACTATTGAGGTATCTAAAGAAGTCAATTCTGGTTTCCCAGAATTTTTAAATACATCCAAAAATATCTGTGCACTGAGATGTGAAGAAGATCTGTCTCCAAAAAGCAAAAGAAATGAGCCCCTACACATCTCTGAGAATTCTACTGTACTTAATCATACCTTAAACTCATAAAAGCCTCATTTAATTCAAAATCATTAGAAAGAAATATTCTCTAATCAAAATATAGATGTGATTTCACATATGTGTGGCTATTGTACTTTTTTTGAGATAACCTTCTTTCATAGAGTTTGCAAATGCAGTGTTTGCACATACAGAGTCAGGCTCATGCTAGAACTATGCAATTAGGGGTATAGAGTTAACAGAAAGTTGTCAAATACGTTTGAGATGCTGCAAAAGTGTCAACCAGACATATTATGTGTTTAGACATAGGCCTCTAGTGTCATTTTAGACATGTAAAATTATTCCAGCTAACATATACTCTAAGATGACAAAAAAAAAGTCTCTATGCAAGTAATTTTAGATACTTGTATCTTTCTAGGTATGACTACCTGGAAAACAAGCTCCATTTACTCATGCAGAAGATACATGTTATGTATGACGGAGCCACTGTCCCTAGAAATCTTCTCCCCCAACCCTGTTTTAGTGCCTCCTAAGCAACATTTAAACAAGATGAAGTGACTCCATGCAGAGCACTGTTCTCTCATAAACAGGTTCACTTGAGTTCCCCATGCAGTCCTTCACCCGCTTCTTTCTTCTCAAAACCACTTAGTTCAGCTGTCTAGAGCAGCCGTATTTGAAATTTCTTAAAGAGTGTGCGGAGGAAACTACCTGGAATGTTGGTGTCCATGTGGATTTGCCTCATTCTTGGATGTGTAAACTTGCTGTCTACAACATTTTCAGCTCAGGAGGTAAAGACTATCAGCCACCAAAAAAGGACAGACCACTGTAATTAACAGTTCTAATAGAAGATCTGCAGTGCCTCATCTGGAAAACATCAGCAAAGAACAGACTCTCATCTGACTCACAATTTGCCCATCACTTAGACAGGGTCAATTTAAGAGCAGCAGAGAAAATGGACAATGATAATAGTCTGCAGGAGAATAGGGTGCCAGCAAGATACAGTAGAAAGCTTGACAGAAGAGGGAAGGCATTAAAAAGTGATTAAACAAAGTGAGAAATATCAAGGTATCTAAAGTAAATGCATGGATTGTGAGTGTGGATAGAGTAACCATCTCAAAGCAAATGAAGATTACTCTCACTTAAAAAAAAAAAAAGAAAAAGAGGAATGTTTAGCAAAAGGTTTGGCTCGAGGTGTCCACAAGATAAGGAGCTCACTAAGGCCTTGATGGTGGATCAGAGATACATTGCTGCACTGAGGAATAGTTGGAAGTCAAAGGATTAGGGATGAGAAGGGAAGAGTAAGTAGCAGCTCCCATAGGTAATGCTCCAGAGTGGCTTTAGAGATCATAGACATAGATCTGCAGCTAACTCCATGCCCTCAGGCAATTCATTTTTTTCCTGTCTTCCCTGGCATTTATTTTGGGTTGTATGCTGGTTAGGATAGCAGCAGTTCTTATATATAGTTCCTAAACAATGGTACTCTGGTCTCGCAGGAGGCTTCTAGACACTTAGAATTCAAATAATAAATAATCTTAATTTAGTAAATATTTATTGAGTTCTCTCAGGTATTATAACTAATTACTGTCATTTTCCTTTAAAGAACTAATCCATCACTCTGCTGAAGATAAAAGACCTTTTCAAACAATGGATTTAAAATCTATCTATTTGGAGAAATAATTTGTTCTTATTTTTTTCTTATATTTTTATGCAAATTGCTTCCTTGAGGGACAACTCTAAAGCCTCTAAGCAGTGTGAACTAAATAAGCATTGAGCAGGTTCGGATTCTGTACAACATGAAGACGCAGAGAGAAATTTTCTATTTCTAAAGACATTATGTACATATAGTCTGCATTCCACTCAAATGTCATTAATAAAAGAGCTGAACTATGCATAGTATGACTATCCAACCACCTAATTTGACAATGATATATTAACAGGAGAATTTTTTCTATTTCTGAAATTTGCTATTACACTTCCAAAATTATCCATTTCCACCAACTCTATCTTTTAGCATTACACCATATAGTCTAACTACACTTTTGGTAGGGAAAGACACATTTTTAGGAGTACTCCTTTATTTCAAATGGACCATTTTGAGAGCCTAAATTTAGCTATTGGAGGACTTACTTGCATAACTAAGTAAATAGGCCTCACTCTTAAGAAAGGTCCATCAGTATTTGAAGTCTGGCACCCGACATAAGAGGTTTGACTAACTACAGACAGTTTACCTCAGCTAGTTACTAGCTGTACTCATCATACACAGATGGAAAAAAAGGAAGTAGAAATTCTCCCTTCTAGTTGAAATAATAGCCTAGTTAAAGAGTGAAAAAAGTTTTCCTTTTGTCTACAAGATTTTAGCCTATGGCAAATATGGGATACATCAATATACGACACAGGAACTAATCTCAAGTTTCAGTTCTACAAAAAAAGAACCACATGTAATTTGACTTAAAAGGAAATGTTGTAAGTTATCTTGTTATTGATTTATTTTGTGGAGGTTTTAAATCCTGTTCCTGTCCTATTCTTCTGATATTAACCAGCTCATATTATTCCAGTTTGAATTACTTAAAAATTATCAATTTTTTGTAGAGAGATACAGAACAGTCCCAGATGGTAAACCAGATCAGCTTACAAAGGATACTGAAAAGAAAAAGGAATTGGCAAGTTTATCCACTTATCCTGTTCCACATGTATCATTAGATTCCAGGACCATAATGGATTTTATTATAAAAACAAAGAACCAAAATAGGACTATAAAATAATGAATGGCCCGTACAACGACATTCATTGATCCCATATAAATGTGTTCTTAGTCATGGGCTGAATCTCATGAATTAGGAAACTAAAACTAATTTGGCTATTCTCTGTTGTATGACCTTCACTATTTCATGGTACGATATTTTTTTTCCCATTCTGACCATTTGCTGTCCAGATTGCAAGTTGTTTGTGGTGAGTACTCTTATTTACTCTTTATGTACATGCTTTCTAATACAATGTGGCCTCGATTTCACTTGAAGCCCACAGGTAATTCTAAAACTCAAAATATACAGAATCATTAGCTCCATCAAAGCAACTCACAATACATTCAGAGACAGGTTACATAGACACAAACCTGAGGGACTCATTCACCTCCCAGATTTACATGGAGATGAAAATGATAAATGTACTGAAATGCCATCTAGTCACTGGACAATACATCTGGCTGTCACAACTTTTTGTCACCACTGAAATCAATGTGAATGAGAAGACTTAAGAGAGGAAGAAAAGGCAATATGAAAAAAAAGAGAGGTCAGTGGAGGTCTTCCAGTGCCCAGGACAATGGGCACTGGAAAGACAAGATAATTATTCGTGATCAACAAGTACTAGCACCACCAGAAAATAGAAGGCCATAGCACTGCTCATGCAACGTTGACTTTTTCTTAGAAGGATTTTTAAAGGCCAAGACTTCTGCACTCCAATCTTGGCTTAGTGAAATGAAGGGCTTTGTTCTTATGAACAGCTTCAATATTAATTTGTTTTCAGATGATCAGTTTTTGAAGCTCAGAATCAAATTGAGTCAAATTAATCAGTTCTACAACAGTGCTCCAATCTTCTGAATTCCTGTTGATTACAATGAGCCTGCAAGCAACATAACAGGTCTTAGAGCTCCTAATTACCTTTGAGAATGAAAGCTGACACTTCTAGATCAGTTTAGCGTAGTTCCTACACTATATCTCTGCACACAAATCTGATTTTTATCCTATTCAAACATACAAATTAAAAAGATAGAGACAGGTTTGCACTTTTAGCCATATGTTTCCAGTATCTACTTGACAATTACCTGTGCTTTTGATTTTATGCCTACTATTACAGTGAGTCTGCAAGTATGTCAATCCATTAAAAATTAGGATCAAGGTCAGCAGACTTTCCATGACAATGCCATTATTCAAGTTTATATAGATTTAGTATTCTTATTATTATATCTTCCCAAGTACTAAAAAAATTCAGTTTAACAGCAACAACAATTGATAGCAACAGATATGGTCTTAACAGCCTAACAGCCATTTTTAATCGCTATCAGACCTAAACAAAATGAAACAGTGTTTCCAATGTAATACGAGTCTAGTAGATGAAACAAAAGTAATCCCTACCATTTCAGCATGAAGTATGTTTAAAATGTTCTTTTTTCTCCTTTGCATAAAAGCTATCGCTAGATGGGTTGCTGTCTTGACTGCAATGCTCAACAGTGTATTTCAAACCAGCACTGAAGCATATTCTCCAGATGATGTCCAGCTTAATTCTGCAGAGCCCTTAAATGAACTAAAGGAGCTTGATCTAAGACGCAATGAAAACACTGGGGAGTGATTTCCTACAGATCTCAATGGTCTTGATATTGCAGATCAAGTGTGTACAAACATCTGTCTGCAAAAGTAAGAAAATACTTTCCAGATGCATGTGCTCCATCATACCTGTTAAGGTTGTACAGTTGTTTTGTTTTCTGTTGTGTGTTTTTGTTTTTTTTTTTATTTGTTTAAAAACCACTCTCATTTTATTAAGAGATTTGTAGAAGTCCTGTTATAATTTCAGTTTCCCATTCAGGCTGCTTTATGGACTTCCCCCCTTTTTTAATACACCACTTTATAGAAGCCATGAATACATCAGGATTTGCACGAAAGAGCTCGTGTAAGTAGATCAACATCAGCTGACAGAACAGCAGTCTGATTTAACAAGACTTTTTTCTTCAGGTTCTCTCAGCCTGCTTTGCATCAGTAACAGAAAGCAGGGTCAGAAAGAAGGTTTAACTTAGAATTTTTCTGCAGAGATTTTTGCAATGCCATCTTCAGAGCAGTTTTCCTGGTCTGTGTTATACTGTTAGCCCAGCAGAGGAAAGTTTAAAAAATGTCACAGTAGGAGCTGGCTTAACATAAGTGTTAGATCACTGATGGCAGATGTGAAACATTCCAGCTTTGTTGGAGTACTTGAAGGCTTTGTACAGAATTGTTAAAAATAAGTAACATGATTTTACTTCCTTTTTTTTAAGAAAAATTAAATAAACATGAAGGAAGAAATCATTGCATGCCCTTATTAATACGAGCTGAGCCAAAGCCTGCAAACATATCACAGTAGATACTAAAATGAATACCTTAGAAAAAGGTCTCCCTAGCTGTGCATTTTTTTTTAATGGGTTGTACTGGGTCACTCCTAAGTCTCTAGGTAATCAACAGGAACTATTTATACGCAGATACAAAGTAATAAAATAAATATTCAGATATGATCAAACCAATATTCTAAAATCCAACATTGTCACAGATTATCATAATTTTTGCCTTCAAATTTGAAAAAGAAAAACCATAAAAATCAAACTCATTAATAAAACTTTAAATGATATAATGATAGTTCCTTAAAAAGATAATACAAACAGCTTGTAGGTGTCTTAAGTTATAAAGACCAAAATACCCTAAACCCTGCAAGATTTTGAGATGCAATCTTCTGATGAATTTCTTTCCCTAAACTGGTATTATATTTATCAGGACCACACAGAAACTGACCTGATATATTTTTAATTATTTCTAATGTTTCCCCAGCAAAGATTTTCTGTTTTTTAAATATTTTGATTTTCAACATTGAAAAATCTGCAAACTAAATTTATACAATGGTTGCAATGAAAATAATGTCTCCTATTTTATTATGTCGGCCCACGATATCAGGGACAGATGTTGGTGGCACAGCAATAGAGGTTGAGCCTTCCCACCAATATCCCCATACAAGTTGTGGCTGTGTGACAGATGGCAGCAGAGGGGCAGTCTGACATGGGAGTGCAGATGAAGTAAGGTGTGGAACTGAATTCCTCCGCACAGAAGAAAAATGTACCCACTGACATTCATCAACGATTGTTGAAAGTTTATGGAGACCAAAGAGTGGATGTTAGCACAGTGAGGAGGTGGGTGGTGCATTTCAGCAGTGGTGACAACGACATGAAAGACAAGCCACGTTCTGAACAGCCATGCAGACTTTTACAAGCATGGCATGTAGGCTCTTGTTCATCACTTGTGAAAATGCATAGCTACCAATGGTGACTATTTTGAAAAACAGTGTTTTGTAGCTGAGAATTTGCTTTATCAAATAACGTTATTGTGGAAGCATTTCTTTCGGACCAACCTATTTATATTTGATAGCAGTACACAGGCACATCAACAATATAATTTCCCTACATGCAGTAGATGCCAATTTTTATTTTTTGTTCCTGGTTATTGCAGAAAGGAAAAACGCTGGTCCAGTGTATGACAGTAAACAAAGTGCCTTCTAGTTCTCAACTGTAAATATACCTGGAATATAGACAGAAGTAGCACTCAGCCTGAGCATCCATCACCACTGTGATAGTTTGAAGTGTGTCTGGTCCTCTGGAGTATATTTGCTGTGATTACCCAGTTCAAGTCTTTTTCAGCTATTGTGTGTGTCATCAGATGACAGTAATGAAAATAACTGCAGTCATTATTACAGGATATCAGGCTTTGCCATCTGTTGAATATTAGCCTTTGCCTTCCTCCAACTGGCATGTGATTGTGCCAAAATCAATACATAAGCAGTGTCACCATATTACACTTGTTTATATTTGTGTATCTCTTTTGTTTTTACATATCCTAAGGAATCACACAAAATATTTTTAATAGAGCCAAGTAATCACCAAGGAGAAAAATCAGACAGAATAAACGTAGTTCAAATATTGACACCCAATTACAATGGAATGCAGAACTGGGGACTGGCGTCAGTATTTGCCATTACAAGCTATACATGCATGAAAAGCTAGCGCAACTGTGTTAAGCATGTCTTAAGATGCAGTAATGTCAAACACCGATCCTAACAGATTTTTTACTGTACAATCAACATCACCTGGTGCACTGTAAGGCAACTTAGCTACAAGGTAGAATACTAGCATACTACACTGCAGTACGATTTAATACAATATTCATCCTTACAAAATATCAATATTTTCCTTCATATACAAAGTGTTCTGGTATCTGAATGCCTTGTATGATTGCCCAGGCCTCAGTCTACAAAAGTTTCTCAAGTCTTTGGGAGACTTACACTCTTTTAGGATAAAAAAAAACACAAAAATATTCTGATACCGGTTAACTCCTACTCACATACAGCCTACTCCACCACAGACTGATGGAGTAGGCTGTACCTTCCATAGCAATATGTACACTGCACATGCCATACAAGAGATCATTCTAAACAAAATCTTAATTCATGCATTACTACTCTCCAGGCTGGACCAGGCTCTGAGCAACTTGATCCAGCTGTGGATGCCCCTATTAGCTGCAGGGGAGTTGGACTAGGTGATCTTTACAAGTCTCTTCCAACTCAGAGGATTCTATGATTCTGTGATTTTGTAAAAGTCATATGGTACTTACTGATAAATGCTAGGTATTAGTGGTGACTGTTTTAAAGATAGTATATGACTATCAATGGAAATTAACTCTGTGAGATACAGCAAATCAAGCACCAAGGAACTTCTGAGTATTCCTTGTCTGGATTAGATTGACAGAGAAGAGAGAGGAGAGGGCAAGAGACAGAGAAGAGAGGGCAAGAGACAGATTGTTTTAATAGGATCAAAATATTTTGGATAGCATCCATAATTATCATTTCCTGTCCTGTTTCTGCCTGGAATGTATTGTCTTAATTACATTTACTTTCAGATGGTATTATTTTGGGAAAGTTGTGGCACTATGGTTTCATGCTCCAATCAGTAAAGATGAGATGAATGAAGGTGCCTCAAGCTATTGTCTTTGGCCAAGGAAGCCACCTTAAGTAAGAGTGCCACTGTAATGAATTTGATTGAAGAGAAAATAATTGTGAAGGAGATTCTACGAAATTTCTAGTATCAAAATCACTCCTTACTCAATTCTGAAAAGTCAGATGAGCCATGAGCAATATAACAAAAAAGTATCACAATCAAAAACAATTCTGAGGAAAACAAGCACAATTCCACAATCTCCAGGACACACTGCAGGACACAAAATGCAGTCTCACTTTTCCGGAAAAAATAGTCTGTTCTGTGCCCAGTTAATAAGAGTTTTTAGTCTTACATTAAAATGAAAATATGGTAGCTTAAATTGTATAACTCTTTCAAGAACCTATTACTGCTAGAACTTAAAAAAAAAAAATGGTATTCCTGTAAACACTGTGATCATTAAACACTTGGAATTGTTCTTTCAAAAACAAACCAAAGCTTCCATTAATTGTCAGCTATAGAAAAGTACACTGAAATGTAATCACGATCCCTGTTGATCTAGCAGTAAACTGACTGCTCAGACAGCAGAGTTATACAGCAACAGGTATCAGCTTCTATATATCTAATGCAGTTTGCTTAATTCAAGATTCTAGAAGACTCTCATGTCATCTTTGTAGCCCTAAGTTCTTAAATTACTTAGACTGAGCATCAGAGGAAAGATGAATTAAAACATGTGGAACTACTTCCAGGTTTTTCTCTTGATTTTCTTCCCAGTTTCTTCTCAGCTTGCCAACAAGTCCACACAGTTCTTCAGTATTTTCCTTGTTATTGTTATCCAAATCTTTTAATTCAAACATAGATGAAAAATGTAAAAGATTGAAGACAGTAGCTTGCCACCATTTACGGAAAGTCACTTTCCAAAATGTGGAGAAAATGAATGAGAGTCCAACATCCAGAAGAGCTGGTATCCTGAGGAGGGAAGTTCTCAGCCACCATTACAATGAAGACTCACTTTAAGTTCCTTTTCATACTCTCACCACATTAATGTACTATGAGATATTAGCTCTAGGTAACAGCAGCCTCTCCATTCATCTCACTGTTTTAAGCAGAAGTTCCACCCTTGAGGAAAGAAACCTTCTCCATTATGCTTACTAAATATTTACCTTACTGTGAAAATTTTTGTCTTCAGTAAATTTGGATTATAGAATTATAGAATCATTAAGGTTGGAAAAGTCCACTGAGATTATCTAGTCCAACTGACTACCCACCTCCACCATGCCCACTGACCACGTCCCTCAGTGACACATCTACACATTTCTTGAACACTTCCAGTGACAGTGACTACACCACCTCCCTGAGCAGTCTGTTCCAATGCATCACCACTCTTTCTGAGAAGAAATTTTTCCTAATATCTGACCTGGTGAAACTTAAGGCCAAGGATATTTTTAAGAAGTATCATTTTATCAAACTATGCCTGAGCAGAGTAAATCTTTGGTATTAGATGGATCAGAAGGGAAAAAACAAACAAACCAAAAAAAAAAAAAAAAAAAAACAACCTCAGACTCCATAATGGAAGAAAGGCAACATGTAACTCGCACTTCATCATAGAAATGTAAGAACTGTAATCAGGCTAAGTGCTATAAAATGTAGCTGCAATTATTTGGAGATGATAAAATCCACCTACAGATATTTCTTAAATCAAATTTGAGGATGAAGAATTAGAGGTCACTCTGTCTAAGAGCCTTCTAATATTATATTTGACAAGGTTCTCTCACTCAGGATTTTTGTAGTTGCTTTTATAAGAAAGAGTTAAAGATTCTAATATTCTGCATACGACTTCTTTATACTCAAATGCAAAGTCATGGACAACCCAAAATGCTGCCAAGAAAAACAGTGCTGCAGGCCATCTTCACTGACAGAAGCATAGCTGGAATGAGAATCTTCACTAAGATCTCCACTGGAGCACAGGAGTACAAAGACTGAAAAAACAGCCAAACAACTGGGCAATGGGCAATCTGTTGTGGTTTCTAGGGATACAAAATTTGACCAAACTAGAAGAAATTATAAGTCCAGACTATTCAGCCATCTGCACAGTCAAAATGAAAAGTAGTGGGATTAGACAAAAAGTCCAATAGTCTCATTAGACTTTGAAGCAGATTTATCGTTCAGCATTTCCCTCAATCATCCAGGAATGACCTAGAGACAAGAATCCTTATCTCAGGTGGAAGGACACTAGCCTGTATCATCCACAGCTCTAAGTATTGAGAGCATATTATGTGAAGGGGAAATGTGTTAGAAGAAACAGTAGATAACAGAAGACAACAGGAGAGAAGTCCATTCAGGGAATCCATGAGGGAAAAAAAAAAAGGCTTTTTAAACTACTACTCTGAAGAAGCCCATACTCAATGTTTTCATGAGTATTGCATTCACATATAAGCAAAATTTGTGTTGTTCCAAATATCTCAGCTGGTTACTACCCACAGGATTAATCCTCTATTACAGATCCAAACAATCTGAAAGCCACAAAATAGCTCCAGTTTACTGAGCCTGGTCAGCAAACATACCCTCATTCTAACTCAATACCAAGATATATTTCCTCATTTCCTTCCAAAATCAGTTTTGCAAAAGTAGCTTGAAAAGAAATAGCGATTTCACTATAGCTTCTTGAACCAGAATTAAAGTTTCTATCAGGAGAATCACTGTGATCCCTATTTGTTAGAAGTAAAACAAAAAAGCTATAAAACAAGCTGTATCCAACAAATATGCCATAGAGTAGAAATATATGACAGGTGAAAACCTGAAAACCGCTCTCACATTAATTCAATGGCCACGAACAGTAACATGAAAATAGACATGCCTGCAGAAACAGTCAGAGAAATTATCCTGAATTGCTTAGTAAATGCAGTTGTTAAAAAAAGAGATAAATATTCTTCCTTCTTAATTCTGTGAAAGATCCTGAGGCTCTAACAGATGCAGTGAATCAATCAATTCAGCTATACAATCAGGAGGTATGGTAGTTATTGCTCATTCATTGTGATGTAGCATTCTCTGAAGCCAAATTAAGAGAATGGGAGTGAGATATTAAGAAAGGGCTGCTTATAGATTGACACATGCCATTGTGCTACATTAGATCAATTAAACCATCCAGACAGTCCTTTGAGAATAAATGGGTGTACGCTCAACGAAAATATCTGCACAATCTGATGAAGACTTTGAAACAGCAATTCATCATTAGTTTCAATATGAATGGCAATAAAAACTGAGCAAATGACAAATGTTCTATGCAAAGTCAGCCACTGTAGAAGAATGCAAGAGATAAGACACACTTTCCAGTAATGACTGGGAAATCACAAAGCCAAAACTCCATGGTTATAGAAATATTATTTCTCTGAAAAAAAATCCTCTGCCATTAAAATGGCTCAGTCTGTTTCACTAAACTGCCCTGAGTGCACAAATAGACTAACTGAAAGTTACTTTTTACCAGCAACAGACCTTGTTGTAATTGTCTAATATAAGTCACTATTTGGTTAAAGGGGAGTGTAATGAAGCACAAGAACCATCACATCACTAGAACTGCCTGCAAAATAATAAGGAACACTTATGCACAAGACTAATTTAAGAGGATTCTGGAAGTAAGTTTCCACTAGACAGTCTCAAGTTCAAACTAACTCTATTATTATCCATCATTCTGTCACATCCACTTCTTCTTCCCTGACTATGCTTTAAAATGGCAAGTTAGGTGTCCCTTGAGAGCCAAGAAATGATTCAGAAGGGACCACAAGGTCTGAAAGTGTCATTTTGAAATGGCTTAAGCCCATCTCCTTTCCCATGGCCATAGATTGTTATTCCCTCATTTTCATCAGTTCTAACACTAAATGGAGCCATACAGAGTCATGTCAGTTTACTAACCCAAAGGAAAACTTCTGTTTTTGGAAGGTTGGTTTTCAGCTTAAGTCATCACACAGTCACATGCTCACTGTTTCCAACACAACAAGCAGAAAGGGTGGAGGGAAGAGCAAGACCACCTTTTTCTTTGCACCAGTCTTAGATTAACATAACCTGAATGCAGCACTACTGCCTTAGAGGAAGCACCATTTTTACAAGCAGTTCTGTTCCCTCCAGAGCAGGAAAGTGACAAGTTATTCCTAATTAGTAGCTGAAAGTGTTTACACTAGCCAAGGGACTACTAAATGCTTGTAATTGCTGCCAGAAGCTCAGATCTTCCAGAACCAAATGCATATTCACACCAGTCAATAATTAGTATTGATTGTCTTTCCCCAGCCTCAAGGATATGAGCTGCTGCCAAACCGCTAGGATGCCATACATGCCGGGGAGCCCAAGAAGGTTCTCATGAGTTCAGAAAGCTTCAAATAAGGGTGTTTCCTTCAAAAAAGTACAGCTTTTCTTTCCAGGAATGAAGATCCAGAAAGAGGTAGAAATTGAGTGTTTTGGAAGACTGTGGAATGTCAGCATTTTTCCATCCCTAAATAGTTCTGGCAAAAATTGCCAACAGTTTGAGCATAAAGTTTTTTGAAGTTTCAGCAGTCAAATTCAGTCGCCTCAGAGAAAATCTTAGACAACCTGCAGTGACAACACCCAGAGCAGTCAAGTGTGTGTAAACTAAACACTTGCTCTTGCTGGCACAGAGAGCTATTAGGCTTCTATGTGCCACACATCAACTCTACAACAGGAGGTCAAGTATCCTTCCTCAACATAACCCATTCAGCTTCTTAGCACAGCTATGAACTCAAGTTTTAAAGGTGAAACTGCAAGGCTTGAGGGAAAATGAGGAGCACAGCACAGCTGTAGCAAGCAATAAAACCTTTGCATATTTTATTGCAGATGGCAAAATCCCAAGTCTCTAATATGGAAACTACTATGGAGCTAAGGCAGGGAGTAACTGAAATAAAATATCCAAAATTAGTGAATGCCTGCACACTTCCGCTTCATCACTAACAAGCCAGTGTCAATGAAAGTTTTCAGGGCAGACAAGTTGTTATTTTCTCATTTGTGCAAAACATCAGCAGCTTCCAAAATAAACTCTTCCTCCTGTAAAAGAACACAAAAAATGTTTTCCTTTCTTTAATTATCCTAGCAATTAAAAGGTAGAATATTAAAATTAACTAGAGAACATTTTGTGCTTTCTCTATTCCCTAATATTTCTTTGCTTCTCACTTGTTTGGCTCCTTTTTCATGAGCATGTAAATTAATCCTCCAAACATACTCATCAACAGAGATCCTTTTAAGTGCCAAGGTTTTCAAAATCACATTTTCCAAATACTTTATAAACTCACTTTTTAACACCTGGCAGTATTATCTCAGATGAGAAATTTGGTAAAGATGGACGTTAGTATTTAAATGCAGTATTACAGAGTAAAGGTGTTAATTTTAGTCAGTGAAGCAGTCTGCAACACTTGGAACTTTCCAGAGAGCAGGATTTTTTTCTAGCAAAGCCAGTAGATGAAATTTCTATATTCCAGATTTCTCCTAATTGTGCATTGTGTTGGCAGAATGACAGTGTGCCAACTGTAGCGCTACAGTCAACATGGGAAAAACAGGAATCTGCTTGATATCTTAAAGAGGCAACCAGTGGAAAGAAAGATGATTTAATGATGAATTAATTTGGTAGTGTTGTATCTTTTGAAATTACTCACTAATAAAATATAAAATGATTGTTGTTTTTTTTTTAGAAACATTTTTTTAAAAAACTTCCTTATTATATTTCATATGTAACAAAGGTGAGAATGTGTGATAAATTCAAAATTTTCATCATCTGAAACCCCATGCAACACAAATGATTTTCTCTTGAGTCAGACGTTTTTGTCAATTGTTCATCATCTCCATCATCCATGAGCAAGATGCATTCATGTCACTTGTCCTACCTCTATCATAAATCTTAGCTGTAATCCTCTGTCAGAGGACATCTGTTAATTCTGAATTGTTTGGAAAGTGAAGATGTACTGTGGAGAGACCTCTCTGCATGTTTTAGATTTTTTTCTATGCAACTGCTTTTGGTCACTCTCTGTATGGGCAGAGGTTACAGAGCCAGGTGTACCCCTAAATTTGACAAAAAATGGCACAGGCTGAACATCTTATGATTCGCACTGACAGCTGCTTTATACAGCAGAATACACTGCACCATAACTGAAAGATCACAAACAGAGCTGTTTCAATAATAGAATAAAATGAGTGAAGATCCCAAGAGCAGATGATATGTGGCAGTAACTATCAGCAGAAATACATAGGCTTAATGTCCAATGTCCCAAATGCCCAAATGTCCCAACCAACAGTTAATCTTCAATTTTTCAGAGAAGTATGGCATTACTTTGGTCTCACTAAAGCAACTAAAATCCTTTATTTAGAGAGGTGGAATACCCACAATCATAAAGACTACTTATTTATCTTTCTGTTGCACTATTGCCTCAAAACTTTACAATTTGCAAAAAGTAGTCATTGGAGAGATCAGGTTCAAAGATTGGTGTAGACCTGTGCAGTCCAAAGACAAAACAGGAGCTATGCAGGAGCTATGCTAATGCTTTCTAGTCTGTAAGGGAAAGTCTCATTCATGCTACCGGGTCCCCACTCCGAAGTACCACAGAAAATCTCTCCATAAAGCCTATTTCATTATGCTTTGCATTGGGATAGCCAAAACCTACTTTTACTTCTGTTCATCATTAGTTTACTTCAAGGGTATTTTATAAACAAGAAGCTTTACACAGCCAAAGCAAATATCTCTTTTATGGGCTATTTTTATTTACTGCATGGTTTTGCTATGAAGACTCCATTGTGAGATTGTTTTATTTTCCTAATTTTGTAAATGTAATAAGAAAAGCATATCTAGAATACTAATCAAGCCCTAACTCTGTATCTAATGTCAAACAGAATTTTTGAAGTTGATGTATCTGATAAAAGATTATGACTCCAAGAATCACGTCTGTACCTTAAACGCAAATTTGACAAATGCCAAATGATTCCAATTCTAACTATAAAATCAGGAAAAAGAAACCTTCACACAGAACATTTCAAGTTTTTTCAGTAAGTTACTCAGGTATTAATTTTCCAGGGTAGGTGTTGAGTATATGAGTGTGACAGTTTCAACTTCAAGTCTTGTGTTACCATAAATTATGTCACCTACCAATCAGTAACATGAGAGAATGCTTTAAAAATTACAAGCAAACTAAAAAATAAAACAAAACCAAAACCTCTTTACTATCCTTCTCTTTACAGAGCATTTGAGAGCAACAGCCTGCCTTGCCTACTTGTGACATATGACAACATTAGCAGAAGTATAGAATAGTACATTAATACTTCATTATCTCTTTTTGGCTTCGTCTTGGGCTAAAAAGAAAAGTCCTGCACTGTCTTGTCCTGGTATTTTATTACTTCAGCTGTACCATTCTTTCATCATGTATGATTTGTATAGGATCAAGGCATCCTTCTTCAGAGAAGCAAAAGCCAGGTAGTATTCTGCAGTAAAGCAGAATATGACTGGATTATCCATTCATACTGTAGTGGGGTAGAGCCCTGGAAAAACGAGAGAATCCAATAGCAACTTCTGCTGGGAACCTGTACGTTGAAGTGTATTAGTGTGGGCTCTGCAGCCTACATTTCTTTCCATTTCTTCACTGAGATATCTTTCCTGGGAAGTTAAGAATATACTCGAATCTCCCCTTGTCCAGCTGGTACATGGTGCCACCATATTGATCGGTGAAAGAAGAAATTGGTCCTGATGTTGGGATCTCTTAGGGGAAGGATGCATTAGTGTTAATGCTCTAATCTCCTTTGGAAATGAAACAGGAGATAAGAGCCTCCTCCCAAGGAGAAAACATTGAAAAGGTCATATTTTATAGCAAACTGAAGAGCAAATATATACATAGAGGCAATTTTGTGCCAAATCCTTTTTTGAGTTCTTTTTTGTTTTTCTGACGCAAAAATATCATCTGAGCTGATTTTATTCATTTTCATGTTCAGTTCAAATTCACCACCTTTCATGATGAATAAAGTAAAATGTGACTATTTTCATGAAAAACTGCCATTTGTGCTTTAAAGAAAATGCCCTTGTCATAGTGCTTAGTTCAAAAAGTTATCTAGCAGGCTTGAAATGGTATATATAAGTAGTCAAAGGGGAAGAGTTCATATTTTACTGACTTTATAAGTAATAGATAAGAAAAAAATTCATTAACACACGAAAACACATGAAAATATTTTGTAACATAAGTCAGTACAGGCCATACTTTGTGGCTACATCTACATGGAACACTATATTGTAATAACAACTCTGATTTAATTCCCCAAGGCAATAGAACTACAAGTATGCTTAAGGTACTAGGAAGTCAAGGCTTCAGGTACTAATCCAGTTCTGCGAAGTGAACAGGAAGAGTACTGCATTAGATACTTAATGCATAGAACGTGTATCTTAGGAAAGCAATTACACGTAACATAGTCACAACAATTTCCTTGACTTTGCAGCACTTGTGACCAAAGTACGCTTTAAGGCAAACACGGGGCAGTTAGTTTAAAGGAAGGAAAGTACTCTAAAAGAATATTTTTATTATGTTCGGTTAAGAAATTCACACTCACCAAAAAATAAAGCAATTCAAAGTTACGATTTCCATGGAAAATGCAACAGCCATGCTGCATGTAAGCTTGAAAATATCTGCCAAAGGAAGTGTTAGAAAATTCTCTATAAGGTAAAAGAGGACTATGTTAAAATTCCTGTGAGAATCATCATTTCAAATTCTCTGACTCCTCTCTGCATGTACATTCTTATCAGGACATTGCACAGACATATTTTTTTGCATTTCTTACTAGACTTCCACTACATTTGTAAAACTGCAGAATATTTCACTGTGAATGTTAAGCACTGGAATCCTAAAAGCTTGCTCTTATGGAAACGGCTTACCAGAGTAAAAGCTGAGCTATATTAATTTATTGTCATGATGAAGAGGATAGTGAGAATCAGAATTGACACTAACTCTTTCTATTTTCTCCACTACTTTTTGATTGCAATCATTGTGGTCTCTATGGATGTCTTATCCATAACAGGCATACCGGCATTCAAAGCCATTTAGTGAGACTGGAAAACAATTCTGATCAAAAATGTGCTGCTGCCAGAACTTGGCATATTAGAGTGTCTGAAAAGATTGCCAAGGCTGGCATTTTGCCAGCATTGCTCAGGGCTATAAAAGGCTAGCATAAACTAAAAATAGTTGAAAAGATCAAACGTGTTTGTTTTTATGAGGTACTTTTCAATAAAAACACAACATGCCTATCAGACCACAAAGCCTAATGTGACAAGGTGCTGATGATTTCAAAATGGTGCTGCGGATCATATGGGTTTCATATAGTTTGAAAGGATCCTGTATAATTGGACCTACAGCTAATGTTGATATGTAAAATGTTAAGCACAAGGTGGACGTTTAAAAAGATCTAAAGGAATCAGAAAAGCAAATCTCACTGAAAATCTCATAAATCATATAAAAGCTGATAGAGAAAAACTAAAAACAGACAGAGAATTAGCATGTGATTGAGTATTTAAAATGTTGTGGCCTTCCTATACCTACAGAAAATTCAAAACTTTAGACACACAGCCTGAGCCATAGCACAGTACAATTTTTTCCCCAGTTCTGCAAAGATCCTCTCCAGAATTTTAAAAAGGTGAAAATGAATTTGTCCCAGGTCAAGCAGGTTGCAGAACGATTTGACTGTATGCAGACAAAGAAAATACATATTCATCTTCTTTGGAATTTTTAAATCATTTTGCTTCCAGTTTTTGTGTTTTCCTTCTGTCATCATGAACCGAAGCTGTACAGGCAAAAACATATGCAGAATGCCAACTAGTAAATCAATCAGAATTGTCTAATCAGTAAAATGCAATAAGCTCACAACCAGTATTAGAGGATTTTTCAGAATACTGAGATTACATTTAATTAATTACTTTAGAATACCAAGGAAAGATAAGCATGGGACAGCCTTCTATTGGATGTTTTATAAATAGAAACATATGTTCACTCTGAGTTCAAATGGTTTCTAATGGTGAGCTATTTACAAACTTTAAATCATAACTCAGTTTTGCAGAAGAAAAAATATAGACAGGACACAGAAAGCAGTAGGTTGGTCAGTTTTCCAGTATCTACAATTTCTGCCAGTTTCTTGCCCAGATCCTAACCTAAATTCTTTTGAACTGCAAGAGTTTCGTAATTTACAAATTCATACTGTATAATCCCCAAAATTCAGGGTAATTTTAGGCTTCTTCTAGCGGATTTTCATAAGACTGTCAGAAGCTCCTTTCAGATTCTGTACATGCAGATGGTGTAACTACTTTGAACTAGGATCTGGTGATCTCTGGCACCTGAAGGAACCAAAAGAACTGCAAATTTACATGGAGATAATTCAAAAAGAGGACTGTAGACTACATAATCTCCCACTGTGGAAGGATATTGTGTGTTTGGGGAGGAAGAAAACCATACAGACTGAAAAGCTGCTTCTAGCAGCCGTTATAACAGGAGCAGTACTATATCTGACGGACATCATGAATTTCAAAGACATTGCTATTCAGATGTGGAAGATGGGGGGTTTAATTTTTTGGATCTAATACAGATGAAGTACTGACTTTCTCAAAACAAGTAAACAAAAAAAATATTTCAGTAAGATGAATTTTTCTGAAGAGCCAATAAAACTTCATTTCACAAACTTCTCTCAAGTGCTGATCCACACATTTCCAGTTACTGGCTTTTGGGCAGCTGCTGAGTCATCACAGTGACTGACATCTTTTTCTTTTCCCCATACACTTTTGACTTAAAAAAAAAAATGCTTATTTGGTGCATCACTAGCAGTTTTCAGTACACTGGTTACTGTGCCCTACAGACCTCAGAGTGGAATTCAACCTTTTCTTGGCCCTTAGAGACAGTCTCCAATTATTATTTCTGCAATATTGGCTTCCTCTGCCTCTTCCAGAACAATAGTGGGTTGGTTCTACAAAGCACAGATGCCTCTAAACTCACACCTACAACTCTCTTCCTTGCTACCTGCAAATGTTGTAGCACACAGCAACAGTAAATAGTGCCTCTTAGCGGTGAACTAGATCTCCAAAACCCTGGATTCAGATAGCTGTCTCTCTCTTTCCCTTCCTCTCAGTCTCTAAGGGATACAGTTGATATGTACATCAGGCACTTTTTTCATTATGCTGGCAGTAGTGGAGCTTGTCCCTTTTGGTGGCTGTGATCACACCTGCATGTTATTGGCCTACTTCTTATAGAGAGTTTTGGCATGCATGGATGAATTTTACTACTAGAAGTTTCATACTGAATGTTGGCCATATGGGAAATATGTTTGTGATGACTGAGAAAGATGTTAAAGATATCAGTGCAATTTAGTTGCCTCCATTAGGAGCTTCATAGATTTTAAATGACCTTTTTTGTGTCTTGGTATCTACATAGATAGGAATACATGTTAAAGGATCAGTATCGCACATTCAGAGACATCCTGATCCAACTAGCATGTGACTAATGGATTCCTGATGGCAATACACTTCAGTCTCTGATTTGTGCTCCTATTTTCACCAAATCTATATAAATAAAAACATAAAAGCACTATAAGTGCATGTTATTAGTGAAATGACTTGTACAGTAGTGCTTTTAACTTCTTACAAATTATATTACATCTGCTATTAAAGTAAGAAGAAAGCTATTTTAAGGGATATTTTCACTTTCCAAGTGCTAAAGAGAGAAGTTATTAAAATGTTGTCCACTGCAAATATTTGTAGTATATCTGATTTTATACTCTGTATTTAAAAGTTATAAACATTTTTCCTCCTAAACCAAGCCAAGTGTTCGAATCATAAGGTAACTCAGAACAAAAATTTTCTCATGCCTTTCTTTTAAACAGCAATTAACACTAGGACTGACGTTTCTACAAAACAGAAATATTAATGCACATCTTTTTAGTAATAGCACGTTTAGAAAGGTGTTCCAGTTTCAAGCACATTTTCACACACAGCAGACTTTACCCACTCACAAGAATCCATACATGCAATATCTACCTCTGAGTCAATCACAGAAAAACTTATTTAAGCAGATCAACTGGATCTAAAGGCTACAAAAACTTTAGAAAGTTATCAGCTATCCCCTGAACCATCATAACATTCTAAGACTACATCAAATCCAACAGAACAATACTTGCCATACACTTTCCTTTGAGTTTTAACATAAAGTCATTAACAGGCAACTGTAGTAGTTTAAGAACAGACACGTCAAGTCTGCCTATTTATCAGGTGACTTAAATGACTTCTGATCACCAAAGCACAGAGGATCAGGACTAGATCTCCAGGACTCAATTCAAAGCCTGTTGGAGCTTTATTAACTTATATAAAACCTAAGATAATAATAAGTACAAAACTAATATGATACAGTTTTTCAGATGAAAATATTTCTGCCATATTGTTCCTTTATTATACCAAAACCCTGCCTGTTGTACTTAATTAACACAAATGAGAAGGTTACTGTTTCCTAAACCATCAGCCCCTCAGATTCAGCCTAGGACCTAAAAGGCTGGCTCATAAATTGACCCAGAACTTTTGTGAAGAGATTGCTGCTACACACGTTGTACCACGCCTTCAAGTGTGTTCTCTATTGTTCTTGCACTGGAAAGAGGAATTTTGAAAGGCCTTTGAGAAGGCTGTGAGACCATCATAGGAAAGTTCTCCTGGTGTTGTTGGCAAATCTAATGTGTTCCTGTGCAGCTACAGGTACCGAAAGTAAAACTTTACCTAACTAGCGGAGCAGTCACGTTTGTCTATTAAAATTACACTGAAATTATTATTAAAATGCTGAAATCATCATGAATAAAGCAGTTGCCTGACCTCTTGAGTGTAGTCACTCAGTCTCAGCCTGAGAAAGGGCTGCTTTACAGAGCTACTTTTCAGTCTGAGTGTTGAGCAGTGTCAGTCCTTCCTATAACTTGTTGCTGTTCTGGCGAGTCCTTAATTCTTTGCTTTTGTAAATGACAAATGAAGCCACACACTAGTACTTCACTAGCAGAGATTTGTAAATCTTTGTTACCTAATATAAAAAGAAAACAGGAAAGCATTTGATCCTGGTTTATCTTGGTCCTTTAATAGCATGAGAAATATTCCGTCAAGAAATTGGAGTCCCATTAATTCCTGTAGGATGGATATTCCTGAAGGATGGATTCATCAAAACAAGAAAACACCATCTGGCATTAAACTTAGCAAAAAAAAAAAAAAATCACAGCTGTAGTGACAATTTGCATGTCTTATGTGTTAGTCAACGTATAAAGTGCATGATCCAGCATGAAATATCCATAGCCTCATGGACTATGCAAGCTCTGGATACTAGATCCACAGCAGGTAAGCTGACATATTCAGATGAAAGGTCAACCTGCAACAGAAAGCAAATATCAAAAATACCTCAAGTGTTAGCTGAGAATGAGCTCTTTGTCTTCATCTGCCACCACCTCTGGTTTCTGGACAGTCTTCCCTCTGAGAGCCATGTGTACTGTAAGATTCATTTCCCTGATACTGTCTCATTGCTCCTCAGGACTATGAACTATACTTCACTTCCTTAAAACTTCACTCTTTTCTTCTGCTTACTTGTCACTTAGATATGCATAGCTGGCAATAAACAATTCCACTCTAAGAGTTATGACCTGAGTTTCAAAGCCAAATCACAAACTCAGGATAGTTCAAGTTGATTCCAGTTTGTCCCTGCTGAAAATAAGTTCATTTTTCTCCATAACAAATGAATTGTAAATATTTTGACTTCTTACTATCATTATTTGGGTAATCAGAAAATATCATATTTGTCTACCCATTCATTCACACCCACTCAAATTATTTAGCAAGATAACTGACAAAACATTTATCTTTCCAGCACATTTCCTTGTACAGTGCCTGTACCAGCATCCTGTTCATATATTGCAGCAATGAACAGGAAAACTTTGAAGAGGTTTGAGAGCAATTGATATCAGCTTTCAGATGTGGTCATTATTCACATGTTCATCTGGTGCATTTTTGAATGAACCAAATCTACTGTGTTAAAATGGACTAAAAATGATGCTCAGTGTAGTTCATCCTTTTGGATGAATTAGAATTATTTTTAAAAGTTAGCACATTTTGCATGGTATATCTCCATTTTTGCTCTGTACTAGGTGAAAAGGGGAAAACAGAAAGTGGTAAAAAAGTGAAGTAACATAAACCATAGCTCTTGAGAGATATTAAATATTTGTCCTAGATTCAGTTGCAATTTTTGGAGGAGGTTGCTTCATATCTAGCTCTGTTTGTCAAAGTCTTATTTTACAGGGAGGATTTCCAAAAATAAATGCAAGAAAATATTACTTTTCCTTTCTCTAAATACACACAAACATTTAATGTACTAAACTAAGCTGCTGTGCAGGCGCATGCCTGGTTATTGTGCAAGCAACCAATCTGTGCAGGTAATATTAAAAATCTGATCATGTACACAAGATGCTTTAAATCAGATGATTAATTACTTCTAGAAGTGGGGTCCGTCTTCTAAGATGAAAGGAAATATTTAAGTTAGTTGAGATAACTTATTATTTCTCCATAATATAAGGAGCTTTAGGGAAAGATTAGGTTTATTAAGTCAGACTCACAATGCAGGCTTTCAACACTGCCATTTCCAATAAGTACACATTTGTTTAATATTAAAGTTCCCTTTCAAAACAAAGTAGTTAAGCCTACCCTCACATTTATACATCTGCAGTTTGTTTGATAACTTACAACATAATTACAGGCTGTCCTCCCACTAAATGCTGTATTCAGACTTATGAAACAAGGTGGTAAAATGTGCACTGGAGTCTGAGTACTAAGCCCATAATTTTCCACAAGTACTAGGAAGAAAAGAAATGGAGGGGAACCCTGCTATTTAAACTGCTCAGTTATCATGTTTCCCTCCCCCACATATACAGTAGCATATAACCCATTCATATTTCAATTTTACATTTCCTAAACTGTCATCTTCTCATGTTTCAAGTTCATTTGAAATGCAATCTGCTTATCAGAGCAGTAGTGAATGCTTTTGCAGATCAAGTGAGAACTGTCTCTCCCCCCTAACAAATAGGTCTGCAGCAAATGGGTTGGTGACATAAGGCAGGTATTGTGGGGTTAGGTAAACTGCCTAGAGAACTCTGGAGGGGAGTGGTGCTCAGTCCCTTTCTTGCCTCCCAAGTTCAAGCAGTAAGAGGATAACCTCCCTCTCAACTGGAGATGCAGCTAAAACAAATAGGTAAACTCTCAGATAGAACTAGAGCATGTGGAATGGCTGAGTAGCCTCACTTCAGCCAGGTTTCCCACAGAGGGTGGCCAGCATCAGGGACTCACAGAACTGGCCAAGCTCGCAGAGCCCTAGGTTGCTCACTGGCTGACTCACCACCCCCTCCTTTCTCCAGGGCTGCTTGCTGGGAGCAGGGCTCATGTGGAACCTGGGCTCTGCCCTGCCTCGTCCCCTGGCCCAGTCATGCAGGGCTGTTGTGGAAGAGAGCTCTTGCACTCCCTTTTCCTCAGGGACAGAGAGCCATTAGCCAGAAACAGAGCTTTCACAAAAACATATTCTTTCTAGTTTTTTGATTTTTTTTTTTTTTAGTCCATTCTGTTATCCCATCATACTTAACCAGCAGTCACGGGTTCTGAAGGGTGATTTTCAGCTATATGTATATGTAAAACTCACCATGAAGAAAAACATTCTCTGAATTTCCCTGTTCTGTCAATGCGTCAGCTCACTTGGTGCTGCTCCAGACTGCATTTGTCTCAGCCACTGCATATAACTCTAGCAAATTATTCAAGTTTTAGATTTTAAAAACTGAAAGTCACATCTTCACATACTGAACACTTCCTACAATATGAAAGGAATGACTATTAAAAAGCATATTTATCTTTCACTGTTTTTTTTTTCCACCTTCTTTCTACCCCCTAAACCTGCAACATAAATATCAATGAAAACACATTCACTTCTGATTCCATTTTAAAATCCCTCAGCTAGATTTGGCAGGTTGCAAACATGAAAGACTTCGTCTGCTGTGAGAAAGTATGTTGTACTAGAATAGTATCTTAAAAGGAGGTGTCTACTTTCATAACAGTGGTAGATTTATCAGGGAGGGGAGAGATAAGATGCTGAAAGCTGGGTGCTTTAGTGTGCTTTGTTTGCTAAAGCATCTCTATAAAGCAAGCTTAGGAAACATAGGAACATCCTCATTCGGAAAGGCTGGGAATACCAGGAAAGTGTAGTCTAACCCACTTGTTCACTAAGGTCCTTCTTAGCACTCTCATACTGCTTTACTCAGGACACCCACCTCTGATTTTGCCAGAACTTTCAAAGACAAGGAAAGGATATTTTAGTCATGACCGAATCCAGACTGGTTTTGTCAGCTTGCTAGACAAGCAGAAAAAAAACTGCTTAAGACACAACTACCAAGAAGTTATGGAAATCTGGTGAAAGTTTGTCTCCACCAATTACACACAAAGTTGCAGCCTTAGGGAGAGTTTACCTTCTGTGTCTGCTAAACCAGAGCAGTATCTGACAATAAATCAAAAAGTATGGGTTTGAAAAGGTAACAGCATTTCTGCTCTGACCTGTATGGATGCAACAAGTGGAACACAACTGTCCAGGTTCCATTTGAAGCCTTTCAGTTGATCTAGGGCTTTTGTAGAACACTCAACTCCCGTCACTGTCTCCGGAAAAAAAAAGATTAAAAGGTATTATTGGTAGTGAGAGATACAAATTTAGATGGCTAAAGGGAAAAACCAGAGGAGGCCATGAAATATTATTTATTTCAGCCTTTTTTTTTCTTTTTTTGCAAGCATTTTTTCAAACTACGTCAAAGAGCTGAAAAAAACTCACCGCATGTGTTACAACAGCAGCAGAAAAACGTGGCACTACTGTAAAAGAAAGGATGTGGAGAAGCCTGTCAAAGTACTCCTTTTTCAAAAAAAAATCTGATATTTTTGAAGCAAAGGTTTTATATAACTTTTACTATAATCTACATACGTGTACATCGCTGATATGCATTGAAACTGGCCACATGACAGTCTGAAAGCATATGTAACATTGATCATTTTAGGTACAATTTATGTTTCTCTCCCTAAATCTTCCCCCAGCAAAATATCTTCCTTTGCATATTGTTAAATATTCCAGCTGTTCTGTCCACATCTATCAATTATCCAGAAAATATTTTTAAATGGTGAAATAGATTGTGATACATAAAGCCCATCTGGCTGAGAGGTGTTCTCTATGACTCAAGTTTGTATATGGGCTCTTAGTTCCTTTAGGTTTTATATCATTGCCTAATTTTCATCTGCCGATAGTTCAAATAGTAGTTATTAAAACAAGAATGAATGATGATGTTCAGAAGAGGAAAGGAAACACATTAAAACTAATTCTGAAAAGACTTTTTACATCTGTGAACTGACCCACCTGGTGTGAAAATGAAAACAGAAAGGTGCACACACATCATTTTGTGGTCTGCATAATTATCCAGCTATACATTTTGTCCCCTGTAATTAGGTTTGCTACAAGGAAGAGTACGGTTCTTATGGCTGGATTCACAAGAAGGTGAATTATTTTTTTTTCCAATTTCTGCCAGCAACAGCAATCAACTACTGACAGATGTACTATGAATCAGAGTTAAATTACTAGGTGGCTGGGCACTATATTGCCTGGTGCTTCTTCAAAGTTCAACAGAAATGATATTTGGCAGCAGTGCTCTCACTTCCCCAGCTAATGCACTTATTTGGGGTTTACTCATACTGCTCTGTTTCATAGCAGCATCTTAAGTCATCAATGTGAGCACCATGAAAAAAATAAGATGTGACAACAAAAGCAGTTCTGAATTCCTGTTGCCGTTCCTAGATCTGGGAGCCCAAAGTTAAAGCCTTCTCCTTTCAGAGCTCTCCTCACCACTCCCAAGCCCTCAGCACCATAGCTGAGCACATCACCACTTCAGTCAGAGTCCTTCTCCCTAGACAGGGCTCTTTGCCAGAAGGATGGCTCAAGAGCTCTGCAAACCAGACAGCTTATTCAATTATTTAAGGCTAATGATCAAGGCAAAGGTGGATACTGACTCCCCAGAACAGCCATGTGTGAGGCAGAAAAGGTCAAAAAATGCTGCTGTAAAGGCAGCTAATAGGGGGACACAGTTACTTCTCAGCACTCTGGGCCCAAAGCTTGAGCCAGAGCAGGTCAGGAAGCCAAGACCCCACACAGCCTCTGATGTATGGAGAGGGAAATGCAGTGCTGGGGAGGGAAAATGTTGAAATCCTTCTCAGCCAAGCTTCAGAAACCTAGTCAGCTGCAGACACATTGTGAAGCTGGATTCATGATTAGGGAAAACTCAACACCAGGCAATTATATATTACTTTCCTTATTCCAAACCCTCACTTTTAACACTAGGAAAGATTTTCTTCTTTTAATATCATTATAATAAATAAATCTGTAGCTCACACGGAGTGGGAGCGTGTTTAAGAAAGAAATATTTTTACATAGTCTCTTCTCAGAATACAACTGCACTAGAAAAGAGACCCTATAGTTATATATCAACACTAATGAAAAACAAAATTTTCCACACCACCTACTGCCTGCTCATGGTGTGCAATTTGTAAGGAATTAACTTGGGCTAAGAAAATATAATACTTAAGAGTGAATTTTGAATTATTTCATATTCTTTCAGTTACAGTAGAAGCCTGAATAAAAGGTTAGTCCTACAAAAATATATGTATGTCATGGTTTTACAATTTTTGTTATCAGCATTCCACATCATAACATCATGTAGTGCACTGGGAGTTGAAGAGTTAATGCTCCAGTTCAGTGGATTGTTGATATTTCTGGGTACCTGGTTCTCAGAAGAGAAGAACTAGATACCCCAGAGAACTTTGCATTCAGAGGGAATGATAAAACTCCTTGCAAGCCATGGGATGCTCTCTTTTTTTGCTACCTGGGAGTGTGCGTTCACCCGCCATTCTTTCTTCAGTTCTTAGAGTAAGGCTGTCGGTTTCAGACACTCTCATTTTATTTGATTTATTAGCCTCAATTCCAATTATATTGTATTATATTGTGTTATCTTGCATTCCGATATAATATTTAGTAAATTAACTTTCCTCCTCAGATCCTTACAGCTGTTCTATTTTCAGGTCCATTTTCCATCTTCCTATCCTTTCCCCTTTTCCCCTTTCCCAGGGAAAGGCTCCACAGGTCCCCTGCCCCACTAGTCACAGAACTGGGCCAAACCGGCCCCTTAAACCATCCACAAGTCCCCCTCCCCTCCCTGGTGGGCCTGTGGGAATGCTGTCCCCTTGTCACGAACACAGATCTAGAGATAACTCCGTGACATAGGCTACATACGGTACTACTGATGTTTTCCACTTGCCATTAAACAAGTTATGAGTAAAGATGCTGAAGAGCCAGTAGGGAAGGAAACACCACCACAGAATATTTGTATTCAAAGAAGACTTCAAAATGGATTGCAACAAATGTGAGTAGTAGAACATGCCAGTCAACAAGTCAAGGATAAAGACAGCAATCTACACCACAAATGCTCCTTTAAAACAAGGCTAATCAGACCATTGCCAATACTTAACAGCCAAACTATTTCAGCTAGTGTCAGCTTCCCAGACAGTCACTAATGCTGACTGGCATGCAAAGATATTGCAGAAATATCAAACAATAGTCCAATTCTTGAGGTCCTGACTCATGCATTTTACTCAGTTGTTATTAAGGCAATTTTTTTTTTATTGAAGTCAATCTATTCTGACACCCTGTTCTGAATGCTTGTTGGACTTGGCAATAATAATTCCTTCTGCTTCTTTTCATGTGTTATCCCTTCAGCCTTGATCCTTTCATCTGTGTCCCCTGTAGAAATGATGTGAAATCCCCACTCTATTTCCAATTATTAAGACATCTGGAGATGGCAGTGAAGAGTCATGACAACCAAATATAACAAAGGATCCAATATTTAAAATGCAATTTGACCTAACATTTACAGAGAGAGGAGAATGTTATGATTATAAATGTATCATCTGATAATCTACTAGTTTTCACTATCTGAAATGTATTTAATTAAACTGAATGAAATAACTTTACTCTTACATAAATTGACTAATAAGATTTAGATACCGATGGAAACTCAGGGTGTTGGGAGGCTAAAAACATCTCTACCACTTAAGAAACAAGTAAATAAAAAGCCCAGGTCTACACTGAACTGTTTCTGTAGAAATTCTACGTTGATTGAAATTTTAGTCAAGTAAAGCTGAGGTACAAAATACAGATGTACAGATTATAGAACTCTTTTTTTTTTTCTGCAAAGAAAGAATGTGGCTTATTATTTTTAATCTCCTATATATACAACCCATGTGGTGCAATTGTAAGAAATGAAACGGGACTATTAGATTACGTTTAAAATCAGAACAATAGAGAGATACTGACAGCAAACACTTTGGTACATTTTCTCGTGGCTCTTGGCGAAAGTCACCATCCCAGCAGCTTGGCAGAATATTTATGTTCTGTGTGCAAAAGGGGAGGATCGAGGACATTCTGTCATGACTCCAAGATAAACTCTCTATAAACCCATGTATGAGCTACATCGATTTCTACTAGTAAAAGGTCATATCCTGAGTGTTTATGGTTTGTAGGCAGCCCACTGCTTTTAGGTAGCCTTTCTTTTCTGCAACCCACCTAGCTGTACAATATTACGAGTGCTCTGCTCTACCACCTGTCAGCCGCAATCTAGTAAATGCGCAAAGCACCCTGCCTAAATTCTCATCAGTTGTTTCCCTTCAGGATCAGTGAATTGAAGGTTCCTCAAAGGAAGGAGGAAAGCCTGTTTTTTAAGCCTGTATCATGCTGTGCAACTAGCTCACAGCTTTGTGTCATGAAAACCTTAATCTCTTCACAACCTGTCTAGTTGCATCTTAGTCTGTTCTCAATATCATCTCTCAGTTGAGGGATCTGGATTTCTCATGATCTAATCATATCCCGTCATCTCAATGCAGGTTATTTCGCCTATATCTTTATCATAGATGCATTCTTTAAAACATCAGTTAAAAACAATGTGACAAAATCGGCAAAAGGCTTTGCTTTACTGAGTGCAAGCAAACTGGCAGTTGGGCATTCTAGCAAAATGCCAGACTTCTTTCTAATCTTTAATCTGAATGTTTGCCTTTTCAAAGTGGCTAGTTGCTTCCTTCCCACTTATCTTCTGAATCAGATAGTGACAGTGTGTTTTTATACTACATTGAATTTTCATAACCCATGTAAGCTGAAAAGTTGTGTCAAGTTATTTCTTGTCATCAACTATCATAAAAGTAAGTATTCATCCACTGATATTCACAAAGCATTTTTTATGCGTATCCTTGAATATACCTTCAAAAGCAATCATTCTCTCTTGCTCAGAAATATAAAAGCTTTTCAAGTATGTTACCACCAAAAGAGCATACATCCTTGGGCTCTGTGTGTGCTTCTTTCTTTGTTTTTCATTGTGGTTTTATTTGAATGTTTTATTGATTTTTTCTTCTCAGATCCAAAACCATAAAAACAGAGGGGAAAATGTCTACTTGTAAGTGACAGAAAAGGAAAAAGGTAGCAAGAGCCCATAAATAAGTCTGAAAGTTGAAGGAAAAATCCTAATGAGATGGCATGATACAGCCTCTGAGTCTCTGCTAGTGCACAGAGAAGAAAGTGCCTTCCTCAAATTTAGCCTCACTTGTAGGAGAAAGCGTAAAGGCAACAATCCCAGGTGTCCATGTGAGCAAAGAGCCAGAGGCAAGAAGGGTAGACCAAATGAAAGCTGCACATCACTGGAAGCAAGCTGGCCCCTAAGAAACTGAGTGAAGCTCATCCATTCCCCAAATGGGAGGGAAGCAGGTGAAATATCTGCTTGAGGAGGGGTGCAGTTACACTCCGTGTATCCAGACATTTCACAGGTACACAGTGCTGCCTTCAGTAGCTCATTGCTGTGAATGCATTATAGCACAGCTATCAGCCAAACTCAACCAGCCAATTCACAACCAGGCAGACTGAGTACTTCATACATCACTCTATCCAGGGCTTTGCCTTTAAATCCTCTTATTTCACTACTTCAAAGGCACCTCAGTATGTCCTAGTTGAACTGGCTGCACCATTTGTCAATAACAGCAGTAGCTGCTGCCACATCTTGCAGTTACTTGGAACCTTAGCAATCCACCTATAAGGAAACAGCAAAAAAAATCAACAAGATTGCCTCAGATCTGCACAGCTAACAAAGGCAAGGCCCTGGTTTAGCGAGGCCAATAACATGCTCCAATACAGCAAAGTTAACTGAATGTGACATTGATTTCTCCTGCAGCTCAGTTCCATAATTAAAGCTATAACCAAAGACTCTTTTTCATTGTTTTACTCAGGCAAATTCTCACTGCAGTCAAAGGAATCTATCCAGTGAAAGACCAGGGAAACGTGAGCAGCAGCCCAAAGGTTTAACCTTACTTGGTTTATTTCTAATCACTTCCTTTTAAAAGCATAATTAAAGCCACTTGACTTGTGAGGTGCCATATACGTGCTCCAACTTAACACAAGAAAGAAACAAGATAAACTCTTCATGAGCCAGATCCATCATTTCATCTTGGCTCCTGATTCAGACCTCTCTATCCCCTGTCCCTGTAATCCACCCTCCCCACCCATGCATTTGCAGACAACCTTCATTGCTTTCCTCAGCTTGCCCCTCAGCCTTCCCCCTTCCATAATACACAAGAGCAGACATTTCCCCCACTGCTGAGACTTGGATTCTTACACTTACTTACTTGGTTCCCTTCTTCTGAATGCTGGAAATGACTACCTGGTATCGTCTTTGTCACTGTGTTACTGCTGCCTTTTGTAATTACAAGACACTGGTGTCCCTGTGTAATTTCAAATGCAGTTTAAGGATTAATGACATTACCTTTACTTTTCTCCTGACAGAGCTGAACTGTTTTCTCCATACTGTTACATATTTACAATAAGCTCTGAAATTTCTGTTGTGAAAGAAACAGTTCTATTGGAAGCAATCACCAACAGTAGCATGATTGTTACTGCGATATCAAAAGTGTATTTAAAATAATGATAAAATTTAAATGTTTAAATCTTTTTTTTATATGTTCAGAGGGCATTTAATACAGTTTAAAAATAATGGAATAGGTCACTTAGCAGCAAAGCAGTCAGAGAATCTATCCACCTATACAGAAAAATATTAATGCCCTTTGAAATAAAAAGGCGAGGGAGTTTTCTCTTTATTGTCTAATGTTTTGTACATTTTCAGACCCAGGTCCAGAAGTATTTATCTTTCACCTCAAAACCCGAATGCTGTGCTAATGCTATTTAAAACTAAATGGAAGAAAATTATATTCTCCACAAGAATTCTATTTATTCCTTTCTTTGGATTGAAAAAGAAATAATAGTCATTTTTATTCACACAAAGTCCCGTATAGAAACCTCTGTGCATAAATCACATTGGGCCTCTATAATTTGTTATTAGCTATTGGTTATAGCTGGGATAAATGCATGGGAACACTATGTATGTAATTGTAAGCAATGTCACATTTGGTTTTGGGACTCAGACCTCCTGCAGCTTTCTACAAATCATTACTCTTTCTCTAGTTTGCTCTTTTTCGTGTAAATCTTTGCTTTTAAGCCAAACAGGAATACTTTTCTTAGGCACAGGAAGAGTCAAATTAATTCTTGGAGTGAGCAAAAAAAGAGAACTCACTACGCAGCCGCATAAACCTTGTGCACAATGTATAAAGTGGCATTTGAGGAATTAAATGTGCTGAAATATTCAAGAACTATTCAAGTACTCAGTGACCCACAGTATGCCTGGGTCAATGTGAATACTCTTGACAGGGAAGTCTAACATGTTTTCCTGACTTCTGACAACCAGCATTCAAAGGAGATAGTTTAATACCACGGACCACACTAATCCTCATTTTTTCTCATATTCTGTCTTGTGATCTTACCCACTGTAGTATTAGTATGCACAACTAAACATGGGACAATAGGACCAAGTTACTGATACACAACATCAGAGGATTTCAACAGAACATTTTAATATTTGTGTATGATGCTCAAGATATCACCTTCCCAGATGAAGTAGGAAAGCCATTGAGTGAAAGGATCTCACTCTGCTATGCCCTTCCGGTCATTATCTTGAAATGCGCATCTTGAAATCCAGAATGCAGTTTGCAAGATTTCTTTACAAAGAATAGTTAAAATACATTGTGGAGGAATATTTTAAGTTTTAGCACATTATAGAGATCCAAAGCCATATTTGCTTTGCATGAAATAAGGGTCCAGAGCAGTAAGCTTTATTTATACATGCAGGTAGCACCAGTATATGTCCATACAGTTTATATGTAAATAGCTAGCTGAACACCTATTTATGAGTTAAGTTTACATGCCCCAGTTACAGAAATTCTGCACCGAGTTTAGTTACTTAATTGCATACTCAAAGCCTTGACTTTCTGTTTGTTAATCTGATCCTTATTGGATTTTCCCTCGATAACTGATTCCCAAAGTACCTCAGCTTTTGCATTGCATGAAATTTCTTCCCCTCTGACTCTTATTACAGCTTCTCTGGGGCAAACACATTGTTTACTATCTCAAAGCACGTTTCAGCTCTGATCTTTCTATTTGCAAAAGCACAGAAATCATTCTGTTGATCTCCAAATTGCAGCAGCAAGAAACAGTCCCTTGATCTCTTGGTATGGAAGAAATTAAAGCCTGTTTTTGTGCCCAGGGTCTGTAAAGTGGAACATGTCTGTGAAGAAAGGATCCTTGCTCTCTCACCTCCTGGATACACATGCAAACACCAGGCATAATGTCAGCTCCAGCAATTTTTTTTTCAAAGAAACAGCAGAAGTAGCTGAATCTGAACCACAACGCAGGCAACCTAGTTTCTCGACTCAGAAGAAGCTCATGCCTCTCTGGACTCATTACTTTACACGTCCATTCAGAATTGGGCTTCCACAACTAAGAATTCTGAACTGTCTCACATATTTTTCCAGTTGATGATGTATATTACAGTCCACCAGGAACAGATCTGAAATAACTTTATTTCATCTCACCTCACATCAAAAAACACGTTAGCTTATCACATTTTAATGGACTGGTGTGCAGTGTCTCTTTCACTTAATGAGACCACATTCTGATGATAGACTCTAGTGGGTTAAGGAATCATAACCATAATGAAATCCAAGGTTTTGGGTTTTGGTTCATTAGGCAACAAGGATAGCTCTTCAGATTACTTGGTTCCAAAAAGGAATACAGATGCCAAGATTTTATACCCCTCTGGAGAGTTTTTCCACATACTGTCATTACTGAAGAAATGTATACTGAAGGGGAGTGGGAAGGAAAGAGAGATTAAAGAATTTGGCTGTGCTACAACATATTTATCTATGAAAACAGGATAAAAAGTTTGTTTCTCAGTCGGAAGGAAGAAAAAGTACATCATGAATTGTATTTGATAAACTTACACTGGCTAAAAAGCAGTTTCTATTTCCAGAATAACAGATATCTTGCATATGTTCAAGGTATGCATATCAACTGACAGTTAGGTGCACCCTTTCTACCACATATAGAAAACATACAAACATCAGATATGGTCAGCATGCGTATCACTGATCTTTGATGGATCTTTTCCTAGAAGAAAAGAATATTGTAACTGCACTAGGAACAGACAAGAAAAAAGGGACAAGTCCATTTTGCAATACATAAGCCTACCAAAATTGTATTTCCACCTCAGAGTGAAAATATGATCAAAAAAAGTTCAAAGGTACCTGTAGAATATTCAATGTATTATCATATCAATTCTCCTTACCATTATAATTTGCACAAACTAGCAACTATTCTGGTAACAGAGCAGGATGGAAAGGTTACAGACCATCTTGCCCAGATACGGTCCCTCTAGTAAGGTAAGCCAAAAAGCTGTACAATTTTAAGGAAGACTGAAGAAAACGAGATAAATGAAGGCAGGAATTTATCCTCCAGTGTGTTCAGATACACTTTTTTTCACAGAAGCTAAGCCATACACTTGAAGTACCAAGTAACTGTGCTCATTTCAAAAATATTAAGCAATATAGGAGAAGAAAGAGCAGTTTACATACTGTGGAATAACCAACGTGCCTTCCATCAGTAGTAAGCGAGTGCTATGAAATCAGAAGGAAAAACTGGAAGCCCTGGACAGTTTTTATTGCTGCAAAATATAAAAAACTTTTTCTGTTCTTCCTTACATGTTCAGGTCATGGAATACACAAAATCTCACAGGAAAGAATATGCTAATACCTCCAATTCATGAAGAACTGAAAACAAAATACAATGGATGTAGTCAAAATGTTCATTTCCACGGTTAACATTCAGACCCTACTAGTCCTCCTAGACATAATCATTGAGCAGAAAGGATTATTAAAAGTCATAATACATATTTTTTTCCAAATCCCACACTTGACTTTGATCAGAGTCTCCGATTACAAGGCACGCATAATCAAAAATACTGTAATTAAATTGCATCAAAAGTCTGCTGACCTTTTGGTGCAATCTTTAGTGTAAAATTCACAGTATACAAACATGCTTTAATCTATGTGAAACATTTATCATGCACAAAGAAAGGTAACTTTGTGACATCAACATAATTAGCCCTGGCATATTGACTCTACATGTCAGCCCTTGGCTGTGAGCTAACTTGTGTGAGATCTTGACATAATCATGTTAAGTGCTGCCAGTTTGCGTAGCTGCCATGGATTAAACAGGAAAAATGGTATCAACAATGTAGGCGTATGTTCTGTGCTGCGTGTTAATGAAGCCATTTGCACTAAAATTGTTGATATTTAGAATTTGCTTTGTTTTAATTATGAAAACAATCAATACTATAGAATCTTTATACTTTTTAAAATAGGCCATTAATTAACCCATGGATTATTGTAGAGAGTGAGAGAAATATTCTTCTTGTAAATATATTCAGTTTTCCAGGGACTTCTCTATTCCTTCTAAAATGCTGTGATTTACTGCCAGAATAATGTGGCCATTTTATCGTATGAATAAATAGCCATAATTGCTACAGCATAATTTACAAAGTATTTCAGTTCTCCTTGAACCAAACCACCTAATAAAAGAAACTTACCATCAGAAGAAAATTGGATTTATGTCCATAGAAAGCACAGGTTTTCATTTCTCTCAGCTTTATCTAGAAGTTACTTACTGACAGCAGGAACCTCAGAAGAGTTTTCAACTTGGCCTGTCTTCCACCTTTTAATTTACATATTTGATATCCTACAATCACCTTCTGAGATCTAAGAGTACTGCCATTTCTGCTAGCAGTGAGAGATAAGAGGATGTACTTTGCACATTCCTTATGCCTGATAGAATTAAAATACTGTACCTTGGTGTCAGGAGAAAATTCTTTGCAAATGTAATACTGTGGTTTTTAATACATGCAAGGTTTTAACTGTCCAATTTTGTTTATTATTATCATTATTATAGATAATACAGTATTAATGTTTATTTCAGAATATATCTGGGAACTTTTGTGATCTAGGGTAAGGCAGCGAATTTTACCAAATACAGAATAATTATGAGACCTCATTTTAAGGCATTAAAACACAACTTCAAGCTTCTCCTCTATTTATAGCACAGAAACATCAAAGTCTGACTGCTAAATACAGTGATGACATAATCGTAAGACGCAACCTCAGCATCAGCAAAATCAGTGTAATAAATCTAGCATTATCTGTTATTGTTATAAAATACATTTGTACATGCTGATTGTTTCTGAAATGACATAGTGTTAGGAATATTAAATGTGCCTTCAGCCCAGTGCACTGCAGGGTGAGTAACTTTTATTTCCCAGATCTGAGCCCACTCTAGATTCCTAAGCCAAGCGTTAATTTGGACATTAAATTTGCCTTCTCTTTAGGATCTCATTAAAATGAAACCATATTTTTTTGCCAAAATTTAAGTATAAGAGAATAGAAAATCCCACAAGAACAGCTGCTTTCTCAGTGTTTCCACCATTCGTTTAAAAAAAAAAAGTTATGAAGAGTGACTGAGAGAATTGGGGCCGTTTAGTCTGGAGAAAAGGAGGCTGAGGGGAGACCTTATTGCTCTCTAGAACTCCCTGAAGGAAGGTGGAAGCAAGGAGGGGGTTGAACTCCTTTCTTAAGTGACAAATGATAGGACACAAGTAACTGATCTCAAGTTGTGTTAAGGGAGGTGACACTAAGGGACATGGGTTAGTAATGGGATTTGTTAGTCAGGTTGATGGTTGGACCTGGAGATCTTGAAGGTTTTTTCCAATCTAGCTGATTCTACGATCCTATAATTCTGATTCTGAATCCCTTGCAGCCGGTGAATGCTCCTAATCCAAATCCAGCTCTAGCTCTAGCTCTAATTCTGGCTAAACTTGTTCTATTCAGGTTGTGTACCTCTGAATCCGAATCCCGTTACAGGGATTGTCTTTAGAGTCCTTTTCCACATAGACTTAAACCTGTGCCTTGACAATACACTCTTATTATGTTATTAATTTTCTTTTTTTAAATAGAGATCTGAAAGTTAGTTTAATCTTCCAAAAAAACTGAAGCAGAACATCCAAATAACCTGACTGTTTTGGAACAGGTGAAAGGGTGGAGTTATAAAGCTCCCTATCACAGAACACTTTTAGGGTGCTTGACGGCACTTGTTCTGACCTTGGCAGATAAAACTGTATTAATTTACCTAAAAATAAGTATTTACTACCACTGGGACAGTCTAGAGTACCCTGAAATCCAGTTGCTCCCTAGAAGGGGACCAGTAGGTTTTATGTTACCTCTGCGAAACCCATACTGATATCACAGACATCTACAGTGTCTCAAACAGCACTAGGTGGGCAACAGAACTGAGCACTGTTCCAGGGTAGGACTCAGCTCAAGATTAAGATGCATGTATTTGGACATCTACATGCACCCTAGTTGCCCAGGCTGCTTCTGCTGTCACTGGAGAGCTAGTGAATATAGGCAGTAGAGTCCAGACTTCCAGTTGATCAGCACAATGCCCCTTTAGGCTCCGGTAATGATAAACACTCTGGGCTCAATTCAGTTGTGTAAAATTGATAATTTTGGCTTCCAGGTGCACAAATATGTAAATGTAATATAAGAAAAATGGGAACTACAAGCCCTTCTGCACCAACATTTTGCAGCCACAGCCATCTGATTTTCAACTGGCACCAGGTAGCCATGTTTAAGCGACCTGACTGTACTTTGAGTGGAGACTCCCAGCTCACATGCAGACACCTAGACTTAGGTGTTTGATTTGGAATTAAATCTAAAAACAATGTCCTAATGGCCCTCTTCTAGGGCCTTGTTTTTCTGTTACTCTCACCAGTTTAAATGAGAAAAAGAACAACATGTAAATTAAACTATTTTGATGTACAACTGAGAGAAGAATCATCAGCTTGGCTTCTTTTCTTATTACTGTCCATTAATGGTATAGATTTTACAATTCTGCAAATCATAGACTTATTCCTGACACTCTAAGCATCAAATCAAAGCCAGTTCCAGGATAAGACTTACACTTCCATTACCTGTCTGTCCCCTTCCTTGCACAATATCTTGCTCTCCTGCTTAGGGCATTATCTGCACAGAAAACTTACACCAAACCAAGTATTTTCAGTGAAACATTTCTGTTCTGCTTCTCCCACTTTACATCTGCTTATTCCTTAATAGCGAAAGAACTTTTCAGAAGGAGCTCTAATATGCTTTCCTATTTTGCATTATGGTTATTAAAAACACTTCACAAGCAATCTTCACAGTACAAATATTTAGTGAAATTAGTTTATTTTACTTTTTGTATTACTGCAGAGGTTATTAGTTCTGGAAACTAAATATAACTTATTTCCAAATATCTCAGACATTTCATCACTTTAATATTCATTCCTCTCATCACAAATACTACATATATTTATTCTTGCAGGACCTATCATGCATCTTTGACAGTAAAAACAGTTATTCTTTCTGCTGCAAAGAAAGAATGAAATGCTTAAAAAAAAAACACTATGAAAACGCTTATTCATGTTTTATGCACAGATGTCAATTTTAAAACTCCATATTAAGTATAAATAAATATTAATTGTCAAATTACTCTGGTGACCTGCCCTTGCTTCTGACTCCACAACACAAAATTTCAGTTTCTATAAACCTCATCTGCACTCTAGGCATCTATTAGCCTTGCTTCTGAGTGATCAAGGAGAGTTTTTGTCCATATGACAGTTGCTTAACACCTTAGAAAAGTTCTCTTCCAAGTTTGTCAGTGCAGGAGGGCATTTTTGTATCTAAGGCTTAGTCATGGAGTTGCTGGTTTCATTAAGAACACAGTTTTTCCCTACAATCCAATATCTAATACTTAATCAAAAACACTGATTAATCACAAATGTGTGTGCAAAAATCTGCAAAAAGATTCTGAGAATTTCCCTTATTTTCCTGATTACCATTATGTATATAATCCAAATGTATATTACATTAATAGCTAGCATCCTGCTCACACATTCTATAAAATTGATTATCCAGATATCTAAACATTTTTAAAGCAATTTTTTATCAGTGTTTTATATATGTACACTTTATTATATTTATAATACTGAAGACTCTACTGCAACCTGAATCACGTTTGCCAAAATTTCTTGCCTTTCATACATTCCCATCTTGACTTGCCTGATATAATGCGTTTCATTTGGACACAAGCATGCATGATATACATTATGATTTTATAGATCAGCTTATTTCTGATACACTGTCAAATGCTTATCAGAAATGCAGTTAAACAGCATGTAGAGCCACATCGTTATCTATTGATTCAATAATTCACTGAAGAAGCCAGGCAAACATGTCAGATGTTGCTCTTTTTATAATTATTTCTAGCCACCTGTGTTAGACTGTGAATTCTTCTGAAATTTCAGCTTGCTTTCAACATGCTTGCTACTCTCTTCTGGAGGCTTATGATTAAATCCTGCATAGCAACTGCTCCCTATATACTCACTCTCTGTCAGGAGGTTAACTGGTAGATCTGCATTTACCACATTTTCTCCCAGTCCCCAAAGCCTTCATTCCCTCTTCAATAATAAACGGAGACCTTAAGAGCACCACTGTAAGTACACACGACCCTCACTTCCATCTCTGCATGAGCTTTCTCTTCACTGTTCTCTAAGCACTACGTGCAGCAAAGCCACATGCTTTTTCCTGTTATTCAAACACTGTATGCCTGCTGAGGGAATGAAAATGACTGGGCCATCTTTATAATAGTTATTGTCAGAGCAAAGCCCCCTGGACAAAGCACAGCAATTTCACCTTATAAAGAAAAAAACACTACTATTTGTGTGGAGGGAGGAGAGGTAGCTAAGCCTTGAATGGCTCTCACATTCAAAATTCATAGCAATCTCTGCATCCAAAAATTGCATCAAGTCTGAAACTTCTTATAACTAACACGGGTTTTATGAGGATTGCTGTCATCACCACAACATTCTGAAAATCTTAGTTTACCTCTACTTATTTTTAGACATGAAAGAAAAGAGGATTGCTCTTTAACAAGCCTTAAAGAAAAACTTGTGAAGATAAAAATAGTTTTCCAGTAATAATATGCAGAAACCGCAAAACACTTCATGATAATTCCTTAAAATACTAGATGACGAGTTTTACTATTTTAGTTACAAACAGGATATATACATATCTGCATGACAGAGGTGTGAGCATATTGTTACAAAAGTCATTTTCAAACTTATTAAATGTTACAATGGGAAAATTCCTCATTATAATATGTATAAAATATCTTTAATAATTTATCCATAAATCACTATTTATAGAGAATATATTACAAGATCTCCAGCACTTGAAGTTGATTTGTTTCATTATTGTGGTGGGCAGTAGAGATAAGATGATACAGATATTCTCATGCACAGGAGGCTTTCTGGTCTCCATTCTCTTTTTCAGCTACTTATATGTCTAAAAAAATTCCTACATTAATATTTTTCATGTTTCAAAAAATCTTTTTCTCTGATCAAATTTAATTCATTCTTGACTAGGTAAGAAAAGAGTAAGTCTCAGTGTGGCATTAGATGTGAAAAAAAAAAGCACATTTAAAGATACTCAATTTGTGTAATACACTTTTGGACTAGAGTGCTGGGAAATTTAGTTCCTCAACAACATTCTTCAAAATTAGATCATACCCTCCAGTAGATTTCTAGTAGAGCTAAGAAAGCATGTTTCATCTTCCTACATTGAACACAGTAAGATTTCTTCATTGAAGAATAAGGAGGAAGTGTGAAAAAAAAAATGGTTAACAATGGTAGTTTTAAAATTGAATATCATTAATTTTAACAAGATCTCTAGACCAGGGACAGCTTTTGTAGCCACTCAAATGAGTACAAAGGTCACTTCAGAAAATTTAGAATCTGAACAGCATTTTACCACCGGTAAAGTCTATTTCAAAAGTTGAATGATTTATTTTTCTTTGAACATGTCTTATTTTCCCATCTCAATAAAATTTAAATTGAAGACTGAAAGACCATCTAAACCAAACTGAAGACCATCTAAAACTTGTTAGTATGTTCCACTGCAGTTTACAGAAACACATTACAAAAACAGACGATCTTCTGAAGTACGTATCACAACCTGGTATTTCCTACTAGACCAAAGAGTAGACCAAAGAGTAGATTTCTTAACCTCAGTAGTCCTTGATATACCATTTTACCACAACACGTGAGAAGAAATCCCATTTATACCAACAGCTAGTATCTTTCATAGGAAGATTTATGTGCATTTTGCTAAAGCAATATCTTGTTTTACAGTCATAAGCTAATGTTTGTCTTCTAAGTAATATATGATTAGTAGGTATTATTTCAAGAATAAATGTACTGCATGATACTATAATAAATCTGTAAACTTCAATCCTTGCAGAGTACTCTACCAAAATACCCTGTAGCAATCAATAATGTTTCACACTATCTTCACACTATCAATGAACAGCATAACACAGTGAAAGATGCGTGGAAGTTTTTCCTATACCCAATAAATTATGTTTCATAGACAAATATTTTTTGTAGAATGGGCTGCATCACAAAAAACTCCTGGGAACTGTAAATTCAGGATAATTTCTATAATGTCTGCAGATATATTTATGTCAAATCTGGAACATGAGGTTCCAAACCAATTTGATATGTAGACAGATTTGAACAAATGCTATATCAAGGGCATTTTCTTCAGCATCAATAAATCTGACATACAGCATAGCACAAAGTTACACTAACAAATATATTTTCAAGGAAGATCCCAACTGCAAGTAATAGAACAGGTTTTGACTATAAGTATTTTTTGTGCAATAGCAACAGCAAACTTATACTCACTCTATGGTTATGCTATCTAATTTAAATATAAGTTTTCTTAAACTTTAACTGACTAATCCTTGCAAGATTTCGTTACAATACTAGTTAACAAAACATTTGTAGTTGTGTAAGTACTTCAGATGAGAACAGTCACTTATCTCAGCTATTCATACCTAAATCAACACACCTACATTTCCTAAGAAGTAGTAAATCACGCCCTTACAAGTTCCTGTTAAAAGGTTTTTGCTGTTTCCCTCTGCATCCAGGGCCTAGTTACATTTACAAAAGAGCTATAAGCTACAGTAGACAGTAGCAGGGAAACAGAAAGGGAGAGAGAAAATGTACTTAACTAGAGTGCATTTTCATCTGAAGTTGCTTAAATATTTGAATCACCACGCCAAAGCTTAGTGGCTTTTCACTTAGTTTTTCACAATATTTTCAGGAAAAAAAATCAAGAAACATTTACCACCTGGAAACTATTGCAAGATTTCAAACTCCTTGTTGTTTCAAACTGAAATAAGAAAGCAAAATTTTGAAATATTTTCTGAAGCAAAAGTGATTTTTCAGTTGTCTCCATTAATCATACTAGTTCACAAAAATACATAAGAAAAGATATCAATTAGAATTTAATTATGTTTCTTTGAGATGTGAAGATACATTCCTAAGCAAAAGTTCTTTCAAAGTGAAAAAGATGAAATGCTATGTTTCAAATGTTTTTCAAAACAGGACTTGTGAAGGTTTGGGGCAAAATGTATTATTTCCTTTTTTTTTTTTTTTCCTCCAGTTAAGAGTTTATCAGAACTAACACACACGTGAGAACAGAAAGTGCACAAACATTATTAACACAAAGCAACGCTTTCAGCATTTGTTCCAAACTTCTCTATGTTTCTAGACATACCTTTAGAGAGTAAGCATTGCCCTCCAAAATAATCACATTCTGGACACGTTTCCTTTTTCAGCTCAGCAAATTTGCTACTATGTTGAAGTTAGGCTTGCTTTAGATAAAAGCCAGGTTGATATTTTTTTTTTTTTTTTTTTTTTTGGAGATCAACAGACTGGCAGGAACAAGAAAAATAGACATAACCTCCCTATCAACTTTGTTGATGCTGGAACCCTGGAAACCCAAGCTACATGCCACAGCTGCAAAAAGAGCAAGGGGAAATACAACAGACAGTAGTACTGTCAGCTGAGAAAAGAGGCTCTACCACAGCAATGATTGCTTGTGGCAGCAACAAGGGTAAACACAATTCTCTGTATCTCAGCCTCCATCACACTCTGGCCCTTCTGCCTCATCCACTGTTTCTCTACTTCCTTCAAAAACAGACAGAGCAAAAGTTCCAGGCCTGATACATGAAAACTCAGTTTTTCTTATGCCGCTAAGAAAGGTCCACACAGCTCACTTTTCTTGCATCGTTCCTGAGGCAATATTTGATAGGTAGAAAACAGACTTTTGATGGAACATGGGTAGACTTCCATCAAATCTGAAATATACCACAGATGAAATTTAGGTTACTAAGATCAAGTAAGTAATTGATGAAACCCTACCTAATCCACTTAGGTTTCAGGGAAAACTTCTTTGGTAATTATAGATGTACTACTGAGGAAACTCAGAGGCATTCTTCTCTTTTCTGAGCTGGCTGCCTAGATAAGTCACCTCTTATTAACAACTCAGAAAGACGTTCTAATGTCTGAGACTTCAGAGGAGCCTAGATTTCCAGCCATACTCTGACCAAACTTAATTCATTCAGATTGCTCTGAGTTGTGTGAAAAGTCTCTTACACAGTGGCTGTTGGTTTGAAACATTTGCATCAGAAGTAAGAGCCCAGCTTCAACAGAAGGGGCACAGAGTACTTTCATTCAAAATGGTGGTGTTTGAGCCACTATCTAGAAAGCAGAATCCATGGAGATAATAAGTGAGTACAGTAAGTACACGCAGCAGCTCCGGGCTCTGATTCCCAGAGTACAGCTTACAACACCCCTCTTTTTTTTGTATATCCTACCAAGTAACTTTACTACTCCAGAAATTAGCACATGAGCTTTTTGTCCAGGTGGCCAAGAAGGTCAATAGCATCCTGGCTTGTGTTAGAAATAATTTTGCCAGCAGGAGCAGGGGCATGATCATTCCCCTGTACCCAGCTATGGTGAGGCAGCACCTCGAGTACTGTGTTCAGTTTCGAGCCCCTCACTACAAGAAACACATCGAGGCCATGGAGCCTGTCCAGAGAAGTGCAACAAAACTGATAAGGGATTTGAAGCACAGCTCTTATGAGGAGCACCTAAGGGAACTGGGATTGTTTAGTGGGGAAAAAGGAGGCTTGGGGGAGACCTCATAGCTCTCTACAACTACCTGAAAGGAGGCTGTGGTGAATTGGGGGTCAGCCTCTTGCCCCACATAGCTAGCAATAGGACTAGAGGGAATGGACTTAAGTTGCACCAGGAAGAGTCAGGGTTGATATTAGGAAAAATTTCTTCTCTAAAGGGTGCTCTGCCACTGGAATGTGCTGCCCAGGGAGGTGGTTGAGTCACCATCCTTGGAGATGTTCAAGAAAAATTTAAATGTTGTACTGAGGGACATGGTTTAGTAGGGAAATATTGGTGGTGGGTGGTTGGTTGGACTAGATGATCTTGGAGGTCTTTTCCAACCTTGGTAATTCTAGGATTCTGTGACTTCCAGACTAAGCATCAAATCCACCTCATTCAATGCATGGGGATTAACATTATAAATTAAACACACTTAGCAAAAGTCAAGTACCAAGGAGCGCAGAAGATAGGACACGGGTAACAACTTGTCTTACATGACTAGAAAGCTATTACAGCCCAAGTAATGCGTATTTCCTAAGAGAAGGGGATAGCAGATAAAGGAATTGCTCTGCATGTTTGTTTCTCTATCGAAAGGTGTTAGTTGTCCTTGTATATTTATTGTACATTTAATTCCTTTTTTTTTTTTTTTTGCACTTCACAGATATTGCCTACCACTACAGATGTCCTATGTTGAAAAACATTACTATTTTGAAATGCAATTAACTCGATATATGTAGTGACAACAGATGTTTTGGAAATATGTTCCGTTTCCATATTCAGCAGGCTTCTGCTACTGCCTCCCACAAAATAATAGAAGTCTCACGAGGCTAATGGTTTTGGAATAGCCATCAGCCCACTATGGAGGACTGTTTTCTATGAATTGTTGTAGTTGACTCAAACATCTTCAGAACAACCTTTGACAGCAAGGCTGTCTATGCCAGAATCACAACCGATCACTTCAGTATCACTTCAGGCACTTTAAGATTCAAGTCTCTGGTGCTTGACACTGCCCTGAATGCAAGGTTGACACAGGCTCCTGTACTTCTATGGTCTTCTGATGGAGCCAAAAGATGACCTACACTGGTGTGATTTTAAAGTGCATTATGTGTGACCTCTGCAATAAATATGAAGAGTGTGAACCAAGTCTGAAAGAGCAGTTGTTAAAACAACACGTGTTTTTATGTATGAAAATGGCAATCTGGTTTGAAATATGAAAAATATAATAGTTTAAAAAACATTAAAAATGCATTCTTATCCATAAACGTCATTAAGTAATATGCAAGTAAGCCACGGACAGCAAGTAATATGAAGACATTACCAGGGAATTCATCACAGAGCACAAAAGCAGAGTAGTTATAGCATCCTCGTATTTGAAATGAGCTGATTTCCTTATGGACTAGTGCTTTAATCTCTTCTGTCTTTCCCCCAGCACACATTTCCCCAGACAGTCAGTGTCAACACAGACAAGGTCATAGGAACATGGAATTCAAGGACAAACAGATAAGGTACTAATCACATCACCTTCCTGCCTCTTATTGGTATGCTTCAGCCATTCCAGCTCAGCAAGCCATCCTTAACAGGAGATGCAAGATCACTTGCTTTCTTTTTCATGGTGGTACATTTCCAACAGAAATCATAAAACATATAGAGCACTTACTCATTTCATTCCATCCCTCACCCATATATGCAAATGGTGTAAATAGATATGAACTAACAACTGCCTACTTTAACTGTCTTTTACTTTGAGACAGCAACTTATTTTCTATTCTTAAGTAAAGAATATGCTATGAATATATAGGATCTCTCCCAGCTGAATTTGTAAAGGCTTTGAAATGTTTTACTCATAACACTTGAAATTTTATATATCATCTGACAAGTCAAAGTATTTACTGCACTGCATCTTTTGCAGGGTGGTAACAGAATCTGATTTTTCACCTTTCTTCGAGAACAGATGACCCACTGATACTCCTGTTTGCTGTCTTCAGCAGTACACAGCAACCAGTTCATAAGGGAAAGGAAAGAACAAAATACGTCAGCAGCATCTTTTTTTTTTAATGATTTGCCTACAGAGGTGATTTTTCCCCAGGTTGGCAAACATGCTAACATCTGAGGGCTTAAGTCTCTGATTATTTTCTTGTTTGTTGTTTCCTACTTAATGTACTGTGTGTGTTTGCATTGTCTACACAAATGCCACAGGTTAATTAAGTACTTTGTTTAAATGCATTTCCTTTCATCAGTTTTAATTGTGGGCATTCAATTTCAAACCAAGGTCTCTTTCTGATAGAATCTTTAGAAAGTAAAAAGAAGCCTCTGATTTAGCTTCTTATTAAGAAGCAAAATTAGTATTCTTATTAATATTTACTACCTTGCATAATTCCAGTGTTTATTTTTTCTTTTCTGAAATTCAGTACTTCATCTCTTTCCTCAGATTAAAATTTCCTGATGTTTCTAACCATTTACAAAGTGTACTTATTGGCCTCTTCTTTTTATGTACATGGCCTCAACAGAAGCATAGAGTTAATAAAGTGATGGCATTTTATCTTTCAATTTCTTCCATCTATATTATTTCTCTTCTGATGACTGCTGTGGAGATTTATAGGTTACTGTCCAAAGTAGCTTCCAATACTGTGTTTCCAACTTCATAGTCTTTAATAAATCAGGCTTAATTATATCCATGTCACATCTGTCATCTCAGCTGTTGTTTCCATTTGGACTAAGTCTCATATATTAGAAAAATAGTGTGTTTTATTCTTTAGAGTTTAGAAACATACCCAAAGTCACTTCTTCTCTGGTGTTTAGGCAGCTAATATCATACTGATCTTCATTTTGTCATACAAAATGTCTTAATCAGGATGCTGGTAATGTAATAAATGTACCGATCTGTGCGATAAATCCCATATTTCAGTAGGTGTGTCCATGTATTAAGAAATAATATGTTCCTGGAGAATAAAGAATAATTTAGATGTAGCACTACTCAACCATCTGATGATAATCTATTCATTCTGAAGAGAGAAAGACACATTTAACATTTTATTGTTACCTGTCATTTCTCCAGTTTTCAGAAATCTCATTACCAGTATGTCCTAGCATAATCAGTATAGTCCAGTTAAAAGGAATTACCTATGGATATCCCGTAGATTCTGTTCATATGCAGTTACACTGGTTTTTGATATTGTAGCAGAAATAAGTTTTCCCTCATTTGTGTTCCAAAAGCTTACTCCATCACTTCTCAATTAAGTCCTGATGTTGCAAAGAACCAAGAGCCCTCTGCAGCCCATGAGAACTGAGCATTTACAACACTGTGAGGGACTGGCATTTTTAATTATCAAGGCTAGAGTCCTCAGGCAACATCATCTCCTAACTCAGAGCTATTATTTCTAGCAGTTCTTCCAAAGTATAAGCAAGCAGCTCTAGAGTCATCTACACAGTAGGAAATTTAGAAGTAGTTTCATTGCAAATGATTTCCTACAAATAAAAAGACACCAATAAACACAAAACCATGATTTTTCGATTTTCAGAAATGACCTAATGAACTGAGACAGTGAAGTTAATGTGCCCCAATTATGTCGGGGAGGGGATGAGGGAGGAAGAAGAAACGACAACAAAAAAAAAAAGAGAGAACTTGGATTATAATGAAAGATTGTGATTTAACCCTTCTGAACACCTCACTTTAATACTCAGTGAACAAGCCAGAAACTGAAAATATACTGCAATTTTCTAGCCACTGAGCTAGGGGGTTTTAAAAGTGCATGGATGGAGCGTGCTTTAAAGGCAACATGGTGTTCTTCTAAACGCAGCCACAGCAAGGACTCCCAAAGGCAGTACTCCTGGAGCAGGAGAAAAATATGATTGCATCATCATCATCCTCTTCCAATCTTCAGGATGCATTAATTTTGTGAAGAACCTGACACACAACGCGAGATGTATCAGACACGAATGCAGCTTTGATGGTGCCAGCCCTACTCTTATCACTACTCAAACTGTGCTAGTGAGACACATAAACCCATTTTCACACAGAGACTCTTTTCAAAATATATCTAACTAGTTATCTCTCCGTTCCTCTGCATCTTTTTCTCCTGAATTATGGGTGTAAAGACAAGCTCTAGAGTGAGTATAGCTAGACGTATGCTGCTTGATGGAGACAATATGGGAACCTCTTGACAGGCAACATTCTGCAAATTAGTCTGGACTTTCTCAGTTTGTCATTGTGTGACACGTTCCCCTCCCCTCACCTCCACTGCATCTCTGTTCCCCTTATCATTCTCAAACCCCTTCACTTTGTAGGGAAATGGTTTCCTGAAGTGAGACAGTTTTACTTTCTATTTCTCTGATCAACACCTGACAATTTTCCTTTTCCTCTAGAAATCGCAAAAATGAATATATAGGTTGCCGCCTTCCTGTTAAGATCTCTGCATTCATTCTCATTTTCTTCTGTTAAGGTTTTAAGCTTCACAGAGCAAGGAATCATATATGGATTCATATGAATGCAGTACCTAAAACAAGGATCCTCATGCTGAGGAATGAGAGTAAATTTCTCTTCCTCTGTGTTTAAAAGACAAGAAGTAATAGAATGCAGGAGCTTTACATAAAAACATTAGAAAACACTTTTTAACAGAACAATAAACATGTTTTGTCTTCAAGCTCCACTGTAGCAAAAGGTGATTACTTCTTCCTGTGCAAAAGGATGGACTTATGCAAGTAGAGACATTGTCATTGTGCCTTGCTACCTCATAAGAATACAGGTGGAGGAAAGTGAGATTCTTTCCTGACTCTTGGTTAACTGTACTGAACTATGCACACTCAGTCAAGATCTGAGGTAGAAGAACTCATTTTTCTCTATTAAAAATGAACCTGACAGTTCAAATACGTGGTCTAAAAATCAATAGCAAACAATTCAGTAAGGACAAGTGAAAGTGTTATGTTTATGCAGAAGTGATCAACTGTACAAACGGAAGATAGAAAATGAGTCAGTAAGAAATAGGTTGTGGTCTACAGGGGATCACAAGCTGAGCAGAAATCAGCAAGTTAATCCCACTGTGAAAAAACTATTGCCCAGGTCATATGAGCAGTATCATCTGCCAGATTTGTCTGTAGATATTATAGAATTAGCAAGCAGCTAAACAATGTAATGTGCTTTTAGATGCCACATTTTAAGAAAGATGTGAAACAATTGCAGTAGATCAGAGAGACGAAAGAGGTAGATAAGAGGGCTGAATAAAGGTGATCTGCAAGGAAAAGAAAAAATTGGAGTTGTTCAGTCTGGAGAACACAATGCTTAGAGGAAATGTCATAACAGACTTCAATAATATCCCGCTGAGGAATTGGAATCAATTGTTGTCCATGGGGATTAGAGTGAGAAATAACGGAATGCGAAAACTTCAAGCTAGGCATTAGAAAAATTCTGTAACGTGAAAAGAGTAAAGCATCAGAACAGATTGCCTGGAAAGACTGTAAAATCCATGTCATTGGATTTTTTAAGAATAGGTTCCAGACATGATTTATCAGATTCTGTGATAACAGTTGTAATAAACACCTTATGCTTCTCTCATATGTTTTATAACAAAGAACCCCAGGGGGTAGCTCCCCTCTAAGTAAAATGGGCAGATGGAAAATTTACATTCCACTTTTGCAAGCAATGAAAGAAATGTCTCTAAGCAGTTGAGCCTGAGTTGAGTCTCCCACATACTGTGCAACAGACAGGCCCTAAAAAGATTGTGTAAGTAATCCAGGGTCTCAACTCCAGGAAGCCATCAAGCCTAAAGCATAAAGACTCCACTGAGTACAACTTACCTGCAGATACTGGTGGATGGGAAGCTGGACATGAACCAGCAACATGTCCTCACAGCCCACAAAGCCAACCATATCCTGGGCTACATCCAAAGAAGTGTGGCCAGCAGTGCGAGGGAAGTGATCCCACCCCTCTGCTCTGCACTGATGAGGCCTCACCTGGAGTACTGTGTCTAGATGTGGAGTCCTCCGCACAGGAGAGACATAAACCTGTCAGAGTGCATCCACAGAAGGATCACAAAAGCAATCCACGGAATGAAACCCATCTCCTATGAGAACAGGCTGAGAGAGCTGGGGCTCTTCAACCTGGAGTAGAGAAGACTGCAAAATGACCTGACAGCAGCCTTTCAGTATCTCAAGGGGAGATATAGGAAAGAAGGGAACAGGATCTTTAGCAGGGTCGGTGGCACTAGAACAAGGGGAAATGGCTTCAAGCTCAGGGAGGTTAGATATGAGGAAAAAGTCTTTTACAGTGAGGGTGGTGAAGCACTGGAACAGGTTGCCTAGTGATGTGGTTGATGCCCCATCCCTTGAGATTTTCAAGATTAGGCTGAATAAGGCCCTGGGCAACCTGATCTAGCTATGGTGTCCCTGTTCACTGCAGGGGATCTGGACCAGATGGCCTTCAGAGGTCCTTTCCAACTCTAAGGATTCTGTGATTCTACTCTGAAGTGACATTTCTGCATATAAAAATACATGATTGTATCTTGTTCATCCTGAGCACTGAATTAAAGTTATTATGGAATTAATTTTATATTAGGAGGAGAAGCAGGAAACATTTCCCTTCTTCACTTTTTAAAATGTTAAGATGATGGCTCAATCATAAGATATGAACTGCCTATCGAAGAATGTATGATAGAGGAGGTTGGTCATGGGAATATGATCCATTCAGCTCTTATATGATTCTATAATTTGCCATGTGATCCTGCAGTGTACAAAATGGAAAGGATCTCTTCTGAGGTACTAGATGTGTATTGTATACTAGTCAGTTCTAGTAATAGAAAAGCAATTTCAGAAATCAATCTCTTTTCACACTAGATTTGTTTTTCCAAAGATGAAATCTCTTCTCTAGTCTACTTTCCATACACTTTTCTTACTTGAAAAACATCTTATCTTCAACTTCAGACTGCCTCTCAGTCTTTCTGTGTCTCTTTCTCCTTTTGCCATCACTCCCAGCAATGTGTCTTTCACTTAACCATGTCTAAGGATTTTAGAGAGATCTGAATTAACCTAGGACAGGTTAGCTTGTTTTGGTAGCAGAGTCCATTTTCCTCTTGGGATAGCATTGCAGCAATTCAGGGACTTGATTAGCTAAGCACACTGCTAGGATTGTTCAGGCTGAGGACAGAGGGGTCTGCCCTGACTACCCATGATACAGGTAAGAAGACAGCTTGCAGCTGTGGGGTGGAAGAATGCCAGTTCAGCTATGGGCACCAGGCACATCAGCAGACCAAAGAGAGGTTAGCAAGAATTAGTTGCGCTTAACACAAACTTCAGGGCAGTGCCAAACTGGCACAGTTGCTTGTAATTATCATCTACCTTATTCTGTGTAATTCTAAGCAGACTCCATTAAAAAAGATGGCCCGTATAGCTATTGTTCAGTTGTCTAACAGTCATTGATGGATTATCAGTGGGTTGCTAATTTGAAAATTGTCTTGCTTTACAGATTATGAGATGTGGAGAAGGGTTTTTGTTTTTTGTTTTTTTTTTTAATTTACACCATTGCCCTGAATAGGGACAGTGTTAGGAAGAATAGGGTTTAGCTTCCATTTGGTTCTTACAGTTACTCTCAGGCCCTCCAGGATGAATGGATACAACAACAGGCAATGTCTGGATTAAAATTCTGCTGACAGTGCCTCCTCTTTCAAAAAATACCAGCACGATCACAATACTTGCTTGGCTTTGTTTTAGTCCTTTAGTTGGAGAAATGCCACTACTGGTCCCTTTGGCAATTTTCTGTCATCTCCTTCAAAAAAAAAAAAAAAGCCAACTGGTTTGGCCACTCTGAGGACTAGTTTGGCAGCTGTCACATTCCAGATTATACTTCTTGAGCTCTGGCATGTGCATCTGTGACCGGCCTTTTCTCTAGCTTCTGCCCTGGCTTTGTTCCCAGCTGCGCAACAGCCCTTGGGCTGGTGCAGGGCCAATCTGCTTCTGGACTTCCCTTGCATCCTGGTGGCTGCTTTCCTTTGGGTCAACCTCAATAAGAGAAAATGTGCTTCACAGTAGTTGCTACTCTTGCAAACAAACCCAAAACGGACTGCTTCTTTTACTCAAGACAAGCATAGACGTAATGCTTATCTAAGCACACCTGGAAACTGTCTGCCACAACTTGGTTGAGAGAGGTACAAGTGTTTTGTATTTGTTCTGTTGACCATTTTCTTCAGAAGTGAGGTAGTATTTATACCTGGCTTGTTAACTAATCCAGTTTTCACAGATTTCTGGTATACAGTAGCGCAAAAAAAAATTTAGATTCTGGCAATTAAACAGATGCATAGTAACAGACTGTGCGAGTACCCTAAACCTGGATGAATCATCAAGTAATGTACTAGAACCTAAGCCACTATTGCAGAATGCAGGCCAAAATCACGTCTAATGATTATAAAGTTTTAGAAAACTGTCTCCATTTTGCATTTGAAATAGGACATAAACTAATATGAAGAAGGGCTTGGCAGGCCAAAACTATCAAAGACCAAGAAAACTTATGAAGGACTAAATTCTGTATTTAATATACAGCCACTGAAGATTAAAAAACTTTAAGTCAAAGCTCATCTGGTACTCAGGTGCGAAGTGCTTTCTAGGTCACAAAGACGAGTCCCGCATGAGACGAAGATTCCAAATGAATTAGATTCAGCATGCACTTATAGGTAAAGTATAACTCCCAAAATATGCACAGGAAAATATGATAGAACTTTCAATCACTAAATAGGCAGCACAGATTCTATGTATTTCATCTATATGTGTAAACCCATATTTTATTTGCTTTGAGGTACAGTCAAGCTACAAAATGCTTGCAAAGAACCCCAAGAATGCCACATTGCTAAAGCTGCTCTGTACAGGGGGAAATCACAGCAGATACAAAGCTGGCAGAGGCTGCTCCCAATCTTCTGTGACAGTTCCCAGTTCCACCATTCAAATCCAGTACCAGGACGCAGCATAATAGTCAGGAAACAGGGAGTAGGAAAGTAGAAGGGAGACAAAGACAGACCAGAGCAAACCTCCTTCTAACCCTTGACTCTGAGAAGTCTTAAAATACTGTGGCTAGAGCATTACTTCCTATCACATCTGATTTCCCAGTCAGGAATTGTACTTAACCTCCAAAGAGCCTCTTCTAGCCACAGAAGGGTTGGTTATAGTGAAGGTTCATTCCTGCAGTATCATGATCCCATAGATCTAACACATCAAATCTCACAGACAAGATAGTGTACCAGTGACTATAGTCTGAAGAACAGTTTGTCTAATATGGATAAACATCATCCAAATGGTCTGATCCCTTCTGTGACACCTCAGGGCAGACTAAGCAGTCCTTTGGTATCATCATAATGTGGCCTCAGATGATAACCAAAGTTATTACTTTAAAATACAAATGAATGAAAATGTATAGAGCCAACTGTTCAACAAATAAAGGATATTTACTGTATAATAATAGCATATATATTTTTTAACTAACTAAAATTCATTTGAGAAAGTGCAATTACTTTGATCTCACTCCAGAATCTCAAAAGGTGACTAAGGTAGACAGTTATCTGACAGTTCTTTCATTAACAGTAAGTCTTGAAACACGATAGTGTTGCATAGCCTCTACGATGCCCTCTCCTGCATTCCTAGGGTAACGTGCATAGTAAGTGAAGACTGTGGAAAGAATAGGACTGCATTGTGTCAGGCTCTCATCTAAGGTCCTCTTGAGAGATTCTAGCTTGAGGCTACTCTAGATGAACATCTGGCCTCAGAAAGATCAGTTATCTCCTTGACCCTCTTTTAGGACTTGTCCAAGCAAAGTGACTTCAGATGAATCCACTAGTCCTGCTTGTAATTTTGAGATTTTTAATCTTCTATTCTCTCTGCAAATAATTATTTACATATTAGATACAGTGCCTTTAAACTTACATAGTTATACAGTCAGACTGAAGTTGGCAGAATTACATCAGTTCAAATGGATGGATTTCTCTCATGTGAATTAATGTATTATTAAAAAAAAAAAAAAGAAGAGCATCAGAGACCCCAATGAACTAAAAAGGCACCACATCTCACCTTGTATTTGATCAGTTTATAAAAACCTGCCTTAATACTAATCTCAGGACAGGCTGAGAGAGTTGAAGTTCTTCAGCCTAGAGAAGGCTCTGGGAGACCTTATAGCAGTCTTCCAGTACCTGAAGAAGGCCTACAGGAAAACCAGGGAGGGGCTTTTACAAGGGTGGGTAGTAACAGGATGAGGGGAAATGGTTTTAAACTGGTAGATTTAGACAAGATATTAGGAAGAAATTACTTACTATGAGGGTTGTGAGACTCCAGAACAGATTGCCAAGCAAGATTGTGAATGCCCCCTCCCTGGAACCATTCAAGGCCAGGCTGGATGGGGCTTTGAGCAACCTAGTCTAGTGAGAGGTGGCCCTGACTATAGCAAGGGAGCTGAAACTAGATGATCTTAAAGGTCCCTTCCAACCCAAACCATTTTATGATTCTAATTAAGGTATTCTTTCAGCTCCTCCAACTGGCCAGATTCTCCAGACTCCATTTCTTTAATAGCTAGGTGATTTCTAGTCTGAATTCACTCAGAGACTATTGTAGGCATTCATTCTTAAGGAAACATTGTTCTCTAGCTGAAGAAACTGTCCACTGGGTTCATTCCGAGTGTATTTATAAAAAGCAGACATAACCCCTTTCTGCCAGTCTTGCTAATCCATCTTTCACATTCCTCTCCCAGAAGAGCTTGGCCTTTTCCAGAGGCATTTTAGCAGCCTCTTGTCTGTACCCAAGATTTTTCTTTCTTGAGTATGAAAGATCAGAATTGCACATAATTTTTCATGTAAAGTGGCAGTAATAGCATTTCACATCTCACTACTAGAGTTACCTCACCTGACCTGTCTCAGGAACATTTTACCTTTTTCATGACTAAATAGTGTCAGTAGGTCCTGGTTAATCTGTGGTCATTTGATTCAATAAATCCTCCTTTCCCTCAACAATTTCCAATTTCTTTAGTTCATAAAATAAATTCTTGTTATTAGTCCCCAAATGCAGTAGCTGAATCCTCAAAATATTCACTCCACTAACCTTCCACTACATTTTTCACATTAAAAAAAAAAAAAAATCAAGATCACTCATGCTGTAATAGCTTTCCAGAAAGCAATGTGTGGATTGGACTCCCATTCCATGCTTGGGCTAGATCAATGCTCAGCATCAGGAATTTTACTCAGTCCTTTAATTCACATTATCTCAATACTGAAAAGCCACCTTTCTTGCTGTAGTTGACAAAACTTCATAAATTACGCCCATCTTACAAATGATGAAACAGGGGGAGACATGACAAGACTTTACCCAAACAGATAACAGTAGTGGCTCTAGAAATTACTTCAATCTGTAATTCATGCCCTGAGAAATGCAGTAACAGGCCACTGACTTCACTGAGAATTGGTTTTCCTTATAATATGGTTAGTAAAACATTTTAATTTCAAATTAAATTCAGTTTCTTTTTTATTTTCTTAGTCTTTTATTTTTTTTGTCTTTTTGTTTCTGTATGTGTAATGAGCCTATTGTGTTCATTTTGCTACTTATTCAGTTTCTAATCAAGCATCACTTCTGGATTTCCAGAACTGATGAAATAGGTTCATATTTGATTGAAAACCCTATTAATAAATAGAAGGAAAGTGTCCCTAAAAGTCTGAAATTATGCATATTTCTACTCTGAATTTATTTAGGCCAATCTGAGGCTAAATGATAATGCTACTAATCCTTTAACAGGCTGTCTTTCTCATTTTCAATAAATATTTTGTTGTTCATCAACTACGCCACTGTGTCATTCATTAACTACAGTGCAAGCACAATACGCAATTAACTTCCACCAAATCCCAAAACAGGGCGTTTATGTCTGAACAAGGTTGAACTATTTACTGTAATCGTATAATAGAGAAGCTTACCCTACAATACAGGTCTCTCTCCAAAGTGAATTAAACTCCCCTGCACTCTCATTCTATGAATGCACAATGGCTCCCCCCCACCCACGATAGTACAGTAAATTGCAACTATTCTTGCTGCATCTCAAAGAATGTGAACTTTGAAATAGAAACTGTCAGGTCAGAGACACCACTCAACAATTCTTTACTTGAGAAATTCACCTGAGAAAAAATGCTTATATATGGAGTAACAGAGATTTATTCCCACACAAGGAGGTTATTCTGGTGCTTTTGTTATGCAGGTGTTCCCCCACCACCAGAGCACTGAAAGGTTTTGTATAATATCCACTCACTTTGTTTGATATCATTCTCGGGAGCTTTTTCCTGGTATTTTATATATTAAACTGAAGCTCTCAAAGCTATGAACTGAGCCAAGTGGGGTAGTTTTTACCACATATCTCAGAGAATCCTTGCTGGACTGCTTATCCAGAATTGCTTTTCCTTCCACAGCAGGAAAATATTTTAAGACCTAGATCTAGTCACAGAACAGGCGCAGGTTGTGCTGGACAACCAGCGCTTTCAGGATTAGCAAAGATTGCCAGACATTTTAAAAGATAACAGCCATATCTGCCAGGTCATTTCAGCCTTCTCCTATGGCTCCATTGGTGTGGATCAAAGAGACCACTGAGCCTGAGGGACAGCAAGACGAAGTGGGCCTCTGACAGAGATCAGCAGATGCAATATTCAAAGATAAAAGACTCAGTCACATAGAACAGTGCAGTAAGGAGCAGAGTTCAAGAAATAGGTCATTATTAATCAAATTATAGATCAGGCCCAATAACCACATATTTCCTTGAGCTTGCACGCAACAGCCCTTTTGTAAGATATTCACAGAGGAGGATCGATACCCCTCTGGAAGTAAGTGGCATAAATTATGTCTCAACGTATACACCACAGGAGTTTTACTGTGTGTTGTATACAGTAATTGCATTTTATAGATGATCGTGGAAGGCTTCAGCTTTCATTGATTTTTATCATAAACTAAAAGGTGGCAAGAAGAAAAGAATAGCATTTTATATGAAGAAGCCAGTCAGCTGAGGCTGCAAAAGAAAATGAAAATTTCACATAGCATGTGTGATCAATCCATGTTTCACGCAGAAATGAAGACAGATATTTGATTGAGAGCAGCAAAAAAAAAAACCACTGAATATGCCACAGAAATCCTTGTTCATCTAATAGTAGTCAATTGTGCTATCCATCAGCGAGGTTTAAGACTATAGGAAGTCTTTCTAATTACAGGCACTTTTAACTCATACCATGAATGCCATCTGAATCATTTATGAAACAAGGTAACTGAAAGTTGTGTTCTCATTATCACACATAATATATCCACATTCACATTGAGGTGAGGGGTATAATTTAAGATCATCTTTATGTCTAAGATTTGTAACATTCAAAATTTTATCTTTAAAACATCCCTTTTCTGATTCTTTCTTTTTTCATGTCCTTCACAGCAAGCAATTCAGAAGAGATGTTAATGCAGCATAACAACTCTTTACCCTTTTTCAAGGCCAATTTTGCAATATGGGCAAAATGATTGGAAATGTAGTCCTGAAAAAGCTTAAACCATCTGTCAGGGACTCAGTTAAGAAGATCCACACTGTTTCACAGCCAAAGATGTGGATAAATTATGCCTGGCTAGAAATGTCCAAAGCATGTGGGTTACCATTCAAGCTTATTAGGATGAATTACAATTTTTTTTTATTGTTCATTACCCTAGTAAGATAATCTTTTCAAATTATAATATGCAATAAGCCATGCAGACCGGAAAGCAAGCAAGTGGTAAACACTGGTAATAACGATTTTAAAAGTGCCATATCCTTATATATCAAAAAGCCATGTATGTGTAGGCAGTCAAATGCCTATTTGTTTGCCTGTGTTGACACACTATTATCTATATGTTCATGCTTTATAAATTTTATGCACTTTATATTACTGCTCTTGTTTAATTGCATGCCATAAACCATTTGTTTAATATTTTATTCCTGAATGTATTTTACTATAAATGTTAAAGATCAAGAGTTTGGGATAGCTGTGATTAAGTTATATGGCTCATTCTACCAGACATAAAAATAGACTGAATATTATGATGTTGTTTTAATATCAGTGTTTTTACAGACAGCTATTACCTCAACATTTTTAAACAAGGATTTTTCTAAAGTATTTTATAAACACTTCCAGCCTAAAATCCTTCAAAGCACATAAATGAAGCTTTTATCACAAATAAAAAAATGATTATTAGCTGAGGAAAGGTCTCTGGGTAATACACAAAATCAAGTTAAATGTTTTCATCTAAATGATTATGGTATTATTTTCAAACCCCACACAAACATCATAAAAGTTAAAAAGATATGCAATTCATGGAATTACAAAATATCCCAAGTTGGAAGGGACTCACAGGGATCCCTAAGTCCAACTCCTGGCTCCACGCAGAGACACCTACAAAATAAAAAAAAAATCAGACCCAATGTGTGAGAGTGCTGTCCAAACAGTCCTTGGTCTCCAGCAGCTTGGGGCCATGACCAGTGCCATGAGCAGCCTGTTCTGTGCCCACTGCCCTCTGGTGAAGAACCTTTCCCCAACCCCCACCTGACCCTCCCCTGGCATAGCTCCATGCCATTCCCTCGGGCTCTGTCGCTGTCCCCCAGAGCAGAGCTCAGTGCATCCCTGAGGAGCTGCAGCCACCATGAGGCCTTCCCTCAACTCCTCTGCTCTGAGCTGAGGAAGCCATGGTACCTCAGCTGCTCCCCATACATCTTGCCCTCTAGACCTCTCATCATCTTCAGAGCTCTCCTTTGAACAGTCTCTAGTAGTTTTATGCCCTCCTTATATTGTAGTGCCCTCAACCGCACAGTGCTCAAGTTGAGACCGCACCAGGGCAGGGCAGAGCAGGACAATCCCTTCCCTTGCCCAGTGGCAGAGGGCATGCCCTGGCAGCCAAAAGAAATCTATGCTTATCATGTATGTGAAAGTTATTAGGTATATTCAATAACAAAGGCATTTTGTGCACAAAAGTTACTAACTAGTGTTTAGCCAGCTGAAATTTTGTGTGATATTTCCTTCCACGTCTATCCAAAGAGTCTTACAAGTCCTAAAATTCATCACTTATCTGCCTCAAAAATAGCAAATTATCACTAATTTCATCAAGGAAAACAAATTCTCTTAACAGAAGTGTTCAGCAAAATTTAACACAACCCTAAATATCTCAGCTTTCACATTCACAAGTATTTTTTCTGATTAGTCTCTTAGGGGTGAAAATAACAATATCTGATTTTCTCACAATATTGTCAGAATTCAGGAATGGAAGTTAATGATGTACCTGAGATAGAACACTGAAAAGGTGAAAGCAAACAAAAGAAGGCATTATCTTAAACACTGATGCAATTAAAGGAACTGAAATCTCCCTTCTTTCATGTTCGCAGCAAAAATTTTATCATGGCTGAATCGTAGATTAGCTTGGGTTGAAAGGCATATTAAAGCTCAGTCAATTCCAACCCCACACCGTGGGCAGGGCTGCCACCCACCAGATCAGGCTGTTCATAGCCCCATCCAACTTGGCCTTGAACATCTTCAGGGCTGGGGCATCCATAGTTTCTCTTGCCAGCCTGTTCCAGTGCCTCACTAGTTTTAAAGAATTTCCTGCTAATATCTAATCTACAACTCCTACCTTTTAGTTTAAAACTGTTCCCCCTTATCCTGTCACTATCAAACCACGTAAAAAGTCAGACTTCCTTCTGTTTATAAACTCCCTTCAAGCACTGTAAGGCCACAATGAGATCTCCCCAGAGCCTTCTCTTCTCCAGGCTGAAAAACCCCAGCTCCCTCAGCTTGAGATCAGGAACAGAAGATAAAAGGAGAGGTAGAGAATGTCTCCTTATGGAAAAAGCAAAATTCAACAAAGCATCTGCTGTAAAACAATGTGGTATACAGGGTACAGGCACCTTTACAAAATCCCCAGTGGGTCCTTAGTGTCCACACAAAGCAATTAAGAGGCCACACACTTAGTACAGGTGTAATCAAGTGAAAACATATGAAGATCACAAATTCCAAAAATAGTTCATATGCATCCAAATTTCTCCACAAAGCCATCTTGGCATCCACACATCCTGAATGGTCTTTATTATATTTTTACTGGATAATGAAAGCAATGTAAAATCCATTAATACAGCAAGAAACAGAAAAAAAAAAACACAAAGCAGCAGCTGGCACATTAGGTGCTGTTCAGGTGCCAACACAGCAGTCTGCACCAAACATGATTATTTTGTGTTTGTTTGGCTGATTATATTCAGTGGAAAATAGATTGCAAGCAGAAATAGCGGCTTTATCAGTAAGGCTGACTGTAGATTCCATTAGGTTTCCTGCAGAAAGTCACCCGAGCTGCTTTTTACTCATATCACTATTATTTATATTTTTTCTCCACCTCCATTTTTATACTGACAAAGCAAAGATGTAATTTTGTGTGTCCAGTTACGGTCACTGAGTATCTGACAGTCCTCTGGTAAAGTGTGTCTAATTCAGAGAAGACTGCGCCAAGTAACACTTGGACTGAATTTGAACTGGTGACATAGATAGTGGAAAAATCAAATGTCTTCACTGTTATGCAGTAGCTGGGGAAAGGAAAAATGTTGCCCTTTCCCAATTTTATTTGAGCAAATCTGTGCATCCCTGAAATGTCATCCTGTTATATCTTTAAGCTATAAGCTATAGTCAAGAGGTGACTGAGTTATCATTTATCACAGCAGGTTAAAACTGTCACAGCCTTGGTTTGCTCTTCAAGGAAACAGAGCAAAGGAAAGGCCCGATATTGCCATAAGTCCTTGCTCAGCCCTGCTCAGAACGTGAATTTCTCCATTGTAAAAAGAATATGAAGGTTTCTTCCAAGTAATAGAGAAAAAGAGTCTGAAGAAATGCATAAGCCATCTCAGCCTTTACCTCTGCCAGAAGTATGAGAGGAATAATCTGGTCCTAAATGAACTATGAAGCAGTTTGTTTTCTACACAGATATTGAAAGGAAAAGGAATAGAAAAGCAAAGATGGAAATCTAATCACCAGCTTCCTAACACATGCCAACATACACATCCCTGTCTTAACCCTACACTCAGGTTGTCCTTTCGTCTGTTTTTGGGGGAGTGCACACAGCTGTCCTGTGTTTATTTTCCACCAACCTGTGACTGATCGTAAAGCCATATCCTCAAAACACTAAGGCTTTTTGTTTCAGACTTCACAGAAGTCTCAATATTGTATTATGTCTGTAAAATGACTAGTTAACAAAAGTAGAGTGAAAGGCCTACAATATATCTTTGAGTGGACAGGAAAATTGTATTTGGAGTCATTTACCTCAGTTCCATTTTTCTGCAGTGTAGCACAAGTCTTATTTACCCTGAGTCAAGCCTTGAACTGCACCAGTGGAAAAACCCTTATAAAGCAGCTTCTTGAATAGTCCAATACCTGCAATTCTGTTTCCTACACAATATAACTTCTATTTTATATTGTCCACTACCCACTATATACAGTAGAGTTTTTGGGTTACTTCTGTTTATAAAAAAAATAAAACACTTCATATTCAGACACCACCAAATGAAATACTGAAAACATACAGTGAGGGAGTAATGGTTAGAGGATGAAAAAGACTATACTGATTTAGTCTTTCATATAGATGGCAGTATTTAAATGTTGACTGTTGTATGATCTCATGTTTTGAAGTTCAAAACAAATCCTGAATGCAATGCAAATGAGCTCATTATCACACCTCTGATCTTTATGTATTTAATTTCCTGATGACCTGTTTTATTTTTTCTTTGCCTTAAAAGCAAGAAATTCAGAAACAGAAGAATATTTTTACATTTGTTTTATCTCTCTTATCCAGAGATGATTACTAATCACAATGAATAAGTGACACTTAGATGAGTAGACACTGAAGACTGGTTAGTCAATATATGTTGAAAAAATGGGGTATTATTATGTGGCAAAAAAAATGTTTGGTATGTTCTGAGACGCTAATAAAGACAAGCATCTATAGAATTTAAATCATATTTTCTTAGCTCACCAGATAAAATGACAGAAATAAAAAAGTTAAAGCAACCTTTTAGTTTAATTGATCCAGCATGTTAGTAAAATATTGTAGACAATGAATAATGAACTTGAAAAATCACCAATATGAATGGATCCGTGTACTGTCTCTCATTAAGTCTTGGTCACATTACCATGTTCATCTCATTGTGTGATGACTGGCAAATAGAACTTTACTACTCAAAGCACTTATGAGCAGTTTGTCAGTAATCGAAGAGCAGTGAAGATGAAAGAAGCTGACCATGAAACATCGGAAATATTTAAGTATCAACTGTGTTGCCAACATCTAAGTACCTTGAGTTACACACACTTACATATTGCCACAGGACAAAAGCTTTAATTTCCAGAACAGATTGGAAAAAGCTTGCACTCGTAAGTCTAGAGTCACCTGCAGATTTTTTTTCCTTCCCTCCCCCCCCCTTCTCTCTTTCCCCCCCCTTCTCTCTTTTTTCCATTTTCTGTCTTTTCTTTGTCTCATTTTTCCCCCCCCCCCATCCCTACTGCAATACACAGGCTGTTTGTTCACACATAGAACAGGTAGATTAAATTAAGATCTACAATAGCTACTGGGAACTACAGTTTACTTCAGGTGTTAGCTCCTGTTCACTGAAATCTAAGGAACATATTTGCCACTTAGGCTTAAGATTCATTGCCCACTTCCCTGGCACTCAAGTGCTATGGATATTCTCAAAGCCCAATAAGCTGACACAGTAAAGTACTGTTCCAAGTGCTTTTAGGAACAAGGAATTATAAATAGGGGGGAAGGGGGAGGAGGGAAGAAACAAATGCATGTTCAAAGGTAACATTCTTGGTCTGCTGTGTCAAGAAGAGTTTCCTACACAACATGGTGCATTCATGACTACCCTGGAGATCTTCAGGCCATTGCAGAATGTAATGGAAGGACCCTTGGAGAAGAGATATCTCATATATGACTCATACAGTCCTTCCAAGATGATCCAGAACTCACCTGCAAGTGCTAGAGTGAATTCAGATGTAGCACCTGAAGTGAACAGAAAGACTTGCAGAACCCTAAGTCTGCCCAGCCTACAGCAGCTGGCAGAGTCCACTGGCCATAGTTGTATGGTATATCTTCCATCATGTGCCCTCACTTGGTGGATTCAGGTTATAACAGAGTTTAGTCAACATAATTGACGATTACATTCAAAAAGAGAGAAAGTCCTCCTTTCTGTACATTCCTTTGCTTTAGCTCTGACATTTGCTTCATAAAATACAAGAACTGTTTTAAGATGCTAAACTACTAGAACACCTTCAGTTTGTTCTCTTTGTGGGGGAAGGCAAGGAGAAATAGATAGGAAACTAGTCACAGCTCCCAGATTCCTTGCTTTGGCCCCAACCTACTTTAGAGCAGACGTATCATTTGCACCACTTCTGTACAACTGTATATTCCTAGCTAGCTCAGAAAAACGAGAAATACATTTTCTAATCTCTGTTTTAATAGACAATGAATAACAAAATTAGAGAAAAATTATTTGTAACATTGTAACACAATGGAAAGCACAGCAATGACAGCAGAGTAGCAAAATCCTAGGCTATGACAAGTGAGGATACGTTCAATAGTGGCAGCCATTCACACAGACATAAAAGAAAGCATCTACTTACCCTTAGAAGGCCTCAGGTACACAAGAGCTCCCAACAAGATAACTTTGTCTCCTCTGCCAACTCTTTAATGAGGTCTGAGAAGAGGTGCATGCTGGCTCCATCCCTTCCGGTCACTCAGGTGCATTGCTTGCACCTGATCTCCCCTGAGTTGGCCCTACCTTCCCACCAGATGCTCAACTGCTGGTCCAAGCTGTAACTTACCATTTCCATTACATTATTATTTGATAGCTAAGTTAACATTCTGTCTTTTTAAAAATTGGCAAAAGCAAGAAATTGATGTTAGTGAAAAAAAAAATTGCTAAAATGTAGCATAGTGCTGGAGATATACAATGCCTCTGTAAACGTATCAGCTGACCTTTTTGATATTCAGTGTTAGATATAATTTGGCTCTCTTAATATACCTATATGTCTCATCTCTGAAATGCCAGTTAAAGTGATGTTTTATGACATAAGGGATATATTTCAGGAATCTCTCTGTGGTTCTTCACATCCCAGAAACAACCAGACCATCTGGCACAATAACCTCTGTACATGTAGTCAAAGTACACAACTTTGCAGCAGCAGAGCAGAACAGTATGAGAAAGCTTGCTTGACAATTTCTCTAAGCAGAGCTCAAAATAAGCACATTAGTTTCTTACATTCAGGAGCACATCATTAAAATGAGTAATTGGGAATGAAATAAAAGGAAGAATCCAAGCCACATGACAACACCACTGCTACAGTGTATGAAAATACATTTACTTTTTAATTGGCCTTTTACCGTCAATTGGAATTGTGGATGTGTGATCCAAAATAGTCACAGCATGCCTACGTGAATTGGCTAATGAGATGTCCGCTGACTGCTGAGCCCTTCAATTAATCAAATAGCTGAATACATTTAAGGTAGCTAAATATTCTTCTCTCTGGTAATATGCTAAAACCCAACATTATATCAGACATTTTCACTGGAGACTAAAATCTGTGTTCATGTTGGGATAGCCTTCAAACAAAAAATGACATTCATTTAGTGATTCGAACATCTGCTTAATTATTTTTATTACCCTGCTACATCTTAGGAGTAATATACTGAGAATTTGACTTACAAAATAAATTACCTTTAAGACAAAGAATGGCAGATTAAATCTGTGGTTAAGACACCTGAGAGAAAAGTAGGTGTAAATCTCAGTTCTACCATTCTTTTCTGTTTGACCTTGGCCATGACATCTAACTTCCTATCCATATCTACTGGATACTCCTTGGTGTCAGACAAAAAAAAAAATCTTACATATTTCTCTTTCAGGAATTTTAAAGTTCTTAAGATGGTGTCTAGCCCCTACATTCCTACAGTAAGTTAGCAGTCATGGGATTCCTATAAAGGCAGTGCTGTTAACAGAGCTAAAAGAGGGCCAATCCTTCAGAAAAAAAAAAATGTTGCGGTTCAGTTCAGCAGGTAGCTGAGCACCATGCAGTCATGCACTCACTCCTCCCTCCTAGTGGGATGGGGAAGAGAATCAGGGAGAGAAAAAATAATAGAACTTATGGGTTGAGATAAAAGCGATTTACTAAGACAGAAAAAAAGGAAGAGGAAAAAAAGAATCATACCTATCACAGATACAGCACTTGATCTTAGTCAAAAGGCCAAGAAGCTATACTTATGATAACATTTAGATATTATTACAATATATATATGTATATACACAAAAAAAAGTGATGCACAAGAAATTGCTCACCACTCACTGACCAATGCCCAGCTAGTCCCCAAGTAGCATCTGCCCACCCAGCCAACTCCTCACCATTTTCAAGTATTTCTGCATGATGTCATATGGTATGGAATATCCCTTTGGCCAGTTCAGATCAGCCGTCCTGGTTCTGTCCCCTCCCAACAACCTGCACTCCCTCAGCACCCCTCACTGTCAGAACAGTATGAGGAGCTTAGAAACTTAAATGTTCTTGGCTGTGTGCAGTACTACTCAGCAACAGCTAAGACATCAGTGTGTTATCAACACTGTCTATCTCCTAAAGCCAAAACAACATCATACCAGACACTATGAAGAAAAAATCAAATCCATTCCAGCTGAAACCAGGACAGACTTATATGACAAGTCAATATTAAGAAGCAGTGTCACAGTATTTCTATATAAAGAAGTTACTTCACATACAGAGGAACTGTTCAGGGACCTTTACAGCCTCTCTGTCCTGAGGGAAGGGACCGTTACTGAATATATTAATCTTTTTTGTCTCATCTTGTGTTTTCTTCTGATACTCATGTTTGCCTGTTCAATTCAAACTCAGCCTTAGCCTGTAAGTTATTAGCAAAAAAAAGACCATCATTTTACATATCTTCTCTTTTGAATCACATTGAGATGCCAAATCAGAGTCTCTATAAACTGCAAATTAGTGGCTACTAACATTACCATAATAACAATGAACTCTGCAAATTCTAGTGATAAAAATTGTGAAGAAAAGGCAGAAATAAATGTTTTCATTAAAGATACCATTAGCTACACATTATATTCACCACACACAATTGCATACAGCTTCAGCCATTTTGCAGCTTTTGGCCAGGCTTTTGTTGTGAATCATTTCCTGGACCACTCCACAACAGGGTCTGCTGGACACCTCCCAGCTAGACTAGAATTTGTTAAAGCTGATGAATCTTGTTTTTCCAGTATTTGACCTAGTCTCTGCCTTCAGCATTACTTGTGGTTGATGAAATGATCTGCTGCAACATACTCAACCTGAAAGCAACACTTAAAAATGCTATAATATTGTTCACACCACACTCAAGATTGATCAGAAATGACCTGGTGAGCAGTTGTGGTGAGCTGACCCCAACTGACAGCTGAGTGCCCCAATCAGTTCTTCACTCACTTTCTCTCCAGTGGGACAGGGAAGAGAATAAGAAGAGCAAAAGCAAGAAAAAAACATGGATCAAAATAAAGGCAGTTTAATAGTTGAAGGAAAGGGGGGAAAAAAAGGACTAACAAATGATGCAAAGGCAATGCCTCACCACCAACACTAGCAGATGTCTCAACCAATCTCTGAGATTCATCTACTCTGGAAATGTTATCCTAATGTTTTACTGCCAAACATAGCATGAGGTGCCATATACCCTCACACAGTATGGAATATCCCTTCAACTAATTTGGATTTTTTTTCCTGGATGTTTCCCTCTTCCAACCTCTTCCCCATGGCAAGGGGCAAAATGAGAGAGAAAGCCTTGACACTGAGCCAGCGCTGATCAGCAACGGATAAAACATTGGTGTGTTATCAGCACTGTTGTGGTCACAAATTTAAAACAGAACACTATAGTTGCATATCACATTGTGTCAAGTAGAAGGATATTTTTTTTAAACCCTTCAATGATATTATCCACAGTTCCCTCTACAAAAAAAAAAAAAAAAAAAAAGCCACACACTGTTTTCAGTCACATAAACTCTTCATTTTACTCCTTAATACAATTTCCAAGTATACAACAATTTCTAAGTAATGTTATACTATGAAAACATTCAGGAAATATTGAAGTAATAGGACCTTCTTAGACATAATCATGATAAAGTGTCTTTGTTTCAGTGGGGGAGCAAGTAAACTTCCATTACCTCAGCACTCCAGAACCCTTACAGCAAGGAATTTAAGGATTCCTAGGCCAAAATTTCATCCACACAAAAGGCTGACCATCCTCCCAGTCCCAATTCTTTAAAATCTTGGAACTACAAGACTTGCTGAGAATTGTACTTTTCTGCTGGATCAGTTCCTCTGCAAGTTGACCTTAGTATGTCAGTACCCTTGAACCCAAAATGATTTTGTCTGACACAATAGCAATGTGAACTTGAAGTATTGTGTTACTTGTTCTACTGGTGCAACATTACACCCAAGGCAAACCTCCCCAGCTGTTCACTTTCTCTTAAAGCCTAGAGCAAGCCAACACATAACTGAAACAAGAAAAGCATTCCTCCTATACCAGCAACAACCAAATTAAGCAGCACGAGAAATTTTCACAAGAATGAGGATTATATTGATTTAGAAGGCTACATGTTTGTCCATACACATGAGCCAAGTGTCTGAACTTTCATTGTAGCTGATTTTTAGCCTGCAGAATCAGTAGAGCCTCAATAAATTCTTCCAAAACTGAAGTACACACCATTTGGAGAAGACAAGGGTAATGGACCCTTGAAGGAGGTTTAGGAGAGTGGGCGATTAATGGGTAGACAAAACAATTTTAGCAGTAACATCTGTACTTCATCATTTTGAGCTGAATCAAATTGATCTCCTTGTTTATATAATTCATCTCTTTCCTGCCAATTCCTTTTCTTTGAGCTGTTAATAATATTAAACTCTCATCCTGCAGCGCTGTTTCTGAATTTTTCCATTTTTCCTTTCAAGCTTCTCATTTTGGAAGGAAGGTCGATTGGCTTGATCTTCTTTGAAGACAGATTTGCTTGTTGTCACAGCTGATTTAGAGATTCCCATGACGTTCAGTTTTCCTTTTGTTCCCATATTGCAGATAAGCAAATCTTTCCCTTTGGAGACACTGACAGGTAGAGCTAATTTGCAATTCCCAGTAATTGACCATTTCTTAAAGACTAATGATGCAGTTCACATCTAACCAGTCTTGAAAAAAAAAATGCACAAGAGCAAAGCAAATCAGAAGAAATGTGTATTTCAGACCTTATTAAAGGGCTTTCATCAACAATCCTTTCTTAAGCTTTAAAGTGTCTCACTCTCTTCTGTGTTGGTGCAATTTGTAAATCTAAACAGTTGGCTCAAACTGATCTCATTTATTAGATGCTTTAGTACACAATTACTACACTTTCTACAGACTAATACCTGTAAGTTATGAAATAGTTATTTTATTAACCAGAATAAAAATTCCAAGCCATATTTATTTGTCTTCCTCTTCACTAGAATATAAGAAATTTATTGCTTGTACTGTTAAAATATATGAACGCTTATAACCAATTTGGTTGTATTCAATGATTACTGTATGTTGCATTCCTGGATAGAATTAAATGAAAGACAACACATGCAGCTGGGGTCTCACCACTTCTGATTGTCCTGCACTGGAAGATAGAGGACTGCTCTATGTTTTTCTTTCTCATTATTTATTTAGATAATTTTTATTATTATTGAAAGATCTAACTTACACTAATACCTCATGTTACTGTGCAACTGAACAAATAAATAATTACCTCAACGTACAAAAAAATAATTTTTTTTCAGAAGTCGTCACTGTCAAATAGGAAAAGGCAGCTCAAAGAAATTAAGTGCATACTAATTAATAATGGCAAAAGTCTTGAAATAAAGGACAACTGCAAAGGTCCCTGAGAGTTACTATCACAGTAATTTCAAAAGTCTGAGTGCCACACAGGAGTTAGAAATGTAAGTAGTTTGAGGGGGTCTAAACCTGATTGACTCACAAACACTTGACATTGGCACATGCTTCTAAACGAATTATATGTTCTCAAAGGTTGTCTAGGAGTATCCTAGAAATTTGGATGGATCTAGAAACACTTACTTGGCTTCATGGATGTTGAATCTGTTCCTTTTTTTGTTGTTGTTCATAAATATACTTTTCTTCCCACCAACTCTTGTTGGAAATATAATAATTCTTTTTCTTCTTTTAGCCTCAATTTCATGGTTGCTTTTTATTTGTTTGTTTGTTTGTTTGTTTGTTTTTTGTAGAAACTGCAATGATTCACAGTAATTTTTTCTATATTTACACAAAGACATTTTCTCAAAGTGAAGTAACTTTATGAGATGTCAGAAAACTTCTGTTATGTCACTAAGATTGTGTGATTCAGTAATAAATCCCAATTACCAATACAGACTTACTGTATTTAATTTCTGCTATAAAATATCAATGGCTTAATTGCTTGCACAGATAAAATAAGTCAAAGCCTAGAGCATAATAGGTATGTAATTTTCCAAGGACTTTATTTCCTATACACCTGCAATGAAGCCTTGGACAAAAGCCTCAGACAATAGAACAACATTAGACTGAGAAAATGCATAAAATATACAGACTGGCAAGGGTTAACAATAGCAGAAAATGAAGATATACATTGATGTGAATTAGAAACACTAAGAAGAGCAAAAATAGACCTTGAAGAGATAAAAAGTAGGAGGAAAAGGAAAAAAAAGTGTGACTTTGGTTTAAGAGGAAGAAAATGACAGTAGAAAAGAAAAAAGTTAGAAAGAGGAATCTAACAACAGAAAACACTGGACTGGGAAAAAAATAGTAAAATTCTAAAAGAACATAGATGAATATAAAGGGAAAAAATGAAAAAATAAATAACAATACCATTAATTTCACTGATTTTGAATTTGTACGAGCTTTATGCTATCTACCATACTTACAGAACTATCATACATACAAAATTAATAAACGTATACACTTTCTACATCCTATGCACCCCTAAGTTTGGTAACACTTCTGCAAGTGTAGGTACGTGTTTGTAAAACTAAAGCTTCCTTCTATAATCAATGGCCCATATTCATGTGGAAAGCACCTTTTTTGGTGATGTAATTCTTCTAATCCTTTATTGACCAGCACAACAAAAAACTGACAGCCTTCTTAGTGATACATCCACTTGAATTACATGGAAAGTATTTCAGCCAGTATGTTTTACTACAAACCTATGTAGATGGTCACAATAATTTACTTCATCTGCATATAGATCTTGAACTTGCTCCAGCTTCCTGGAAGCCATTTCACAGTGCAGAAAAAAGAAGTTTATTCTGCTCAGAGGCCATGAAGGTATTTTCTCATTACTTCCCTCAGACTACAGATATCTCTTTTCTCTTAAAAGGAGAGCTCGTTCATATTTCCAGAATTGAGATAAAGCACTAACTGCATATACATTACTTCATGAAAATTTGAATCCAAAATTGCTAGTCACACTGCCTTTCGGACAATCACAAAATATGTGTTAAATAGTGCTCTATGTTTTCCCCAGTAGAGGTATTTTCCTTCTGTACCTGTCACAAGAGAAGCTTCTGAAGTGGAAACTTCTCAAGCACAGGATGTTTGGCGTAACTTCCAAAATTAGATGTCATTCATCTTTGTGTCAACAGCACTGTAGGTAGCTAAAGTACAATTTTCTCACCTTCTGACTTACTGATGATTTGCACTATGACCTAAAAGAGGGTATGCATGAGAAATCAACCGTCTTTACAGAAATTAGTTCACCAGAAAAGTGTTTCAGGCATCTCCCCAGCAGCTACAAGCAACTAGTAGAAATGCCACAGCTGTTGAACACTGAACACCTGAAATAGCAGTGGGACAGAATCATCTAAAATAGGTTTCGAAACGTTCTAAAATTAAAAGGCAAAAACTTCCTACACCAAGTGCATACTGAGTTTGTTTAATGCTCCATGATTTATTTATGAGGATTTTCACCACAGTAAGGAAAAAACTTGGTTGAAAAATAAATGAAAACCAGCATGACATTAATATGACCAGAGAGAACCTCTTGCTCTTGCCTTTGGGATATGATCAAAGGACTCACTTCTGCGGGTATAGTTTTGAAAAATAATCACGTCTGACAGTTAGCATATGGCCCCAATCCTTAGCTGTACTTGAACATCATTTGCCACACCAACAGTGCAAAGTATGCCTTAAAACAGTACAGTTTTCTCCTGAAGCAACTACCAAAAAATGGGAACTTCCAGAAGTACAAAGGTGGAAAGCATCTAGCCCAATCTTGTAGTCTGAGTAAAGGAGATGAATGAGATAAAAGACAGGATAAAAGATGATCCCGATATTAAACTATACCTTATGGAGATGGACAAAGAAAAAAGAAACCAAGACAACATGCAACCTCCAGGATCTAAAGGAAATTTTAAAAAGTATTTAAAAAAAAAAACTTCCCTTTCCTCTCGAATTGTGTTGTTCATTCCAGAGACACAGTTGAAGAGTGAGACTATAAGTAAATTGTGCAATGGATGCACTTCAGGATGCAGCCTACAGTCCCTGTTCACAAGTCAGTTGAGAACTTACTGAAAGCTGATTAAAGTCCCCCTTTCTCTTCAGAAAATGAAAGCATAGGAAGGGGGAGGAAGAAGAATAATAAAGCTGATGCAAGACAAATCAGGAAACGGCTGGGTCATGCACGCTAATCCAGAAGCTGGAGAGCTATTCAGAAGTTCCACAGATTTGATACAGTATAGATGAGTGAAAAATCATGACATATATTTGCATTAACACTTCAGAAGCTTCAGAGCATTTGTCTTTGATCAGCAAATAATTTTGTCCTTAGTTGCACATGCTTTCTACTCCTCTCACACATCCTTGTATCAGTTCATTCAGCAATCAGATCAGCACCGAGATACGTGAGAGGAAGGTCCCCGATGCAATGCACAGCATAATACACTTTTCAAAACAGTCTGCTACATTCATTGTAGGTGTCAAGAACCTACAATATGTGAAGTAAAAATCACTTGTTCTTTCCTTCCAGGGCTCTTCTTTACTATAAATAAGGCCACTGATCACCCCAAAGTAACTTCCCTGTCCCTTTCCACTGCTGAAACCAGCATTGGTCTCCTCAATATGAAGAACAAGAAATGGGAGGATTCCACTCAAAAATTCACTGCTACGTTTCCAAAACTCTGTGAAAATAGCAGGACTGTGATTTGTTGTCACCGGTTGGAAAGATAAAGCTACACTATTGAACAGTCTAGTTAATTCTGTGTTGTATTAACTTAAGAACTGTGATTCACCTCAACAGAGAAAAAATAATGGAGTATAAACAGGATTGTCACATCTTCAATAATTTTCATGAAGTGTTCTTACTTTAATTCGTGAAAATGGAATTTGTACACATGATCAAAATCAATGTTGTTTCCCATACCATTTCATTTACATGCAGAGATACAGTGTGGGGAGAGAATGGGAGGTTTTTCTTCAGTTACTCCACCTGGGACAACAAAAGGGGAGCAAATTGTATTGAGACCCAACATATAAATGCAGGAATTCTTCAACATGTGGTGAGTTTACTGAAACAGTTTCCCACACATCGCAGTGTAATTCTGTTTTCACCTCTATACTCTCACCAATGAATACTGCGTGCACTTACCATGTCCTGAGATTGTCCTAAGAGTTCTACAGTTGCCATGTTTTTAAACTTATCTTTAATAAGCTGAAGTGAAAGAGGCAAAAAAGGATCAATTAGCTGCAACTGATCCTTATATCTATAAATTGTGAATACTTCAAAAACAGTACACTACAAAGATTTTATTCAGTTCACTTTTAAAGTGTCTATGTTCCTTGTCTTTATTTTCAACATCTTACCCAGTACAGATCACTAAATAAACAGAAATACAAACAGATGCTCCATGTAGGTGTGCCATGTATACATGACAAGATCATTCCCAAAAAAACCCAAAGCTATTATTTTTCATCCATTCCTGTTGTGTTCAAAAATAACAGTATACTAAAGCAACTTGAATTCTGTACTAAGAAAAGAAAGCTTGTTTTGTTTAAAATTAAAAAGTAGATTCTAGGATTACCTTTTCTCTGCATTGACTACTAAAGTATCAAAATAAAGTGTAGGCATCCCTAGAGAGTCCTAGATTTTAAAAGATACTTAAATAAAAGATTTTCATTTCAAAAGCACTAAAGACCCATGAGTATCTATTGTAAAAATGGGAGATAGATTCCCAAACTTTAGAATATGAACTGTTTAAACAGACCAAGGAATCTCATTTTAGGCTTAATCATGGTGACCAGCTGTTTCTTACTCTTCTATCTGGAAAAGAAGCACCTACCTTGATTTATCATTCTGTGCTTCAGATAGTCATTCGTGTTCATGCAAAGTGTATATCACACTAGCATTTTTCTAGTCTTTTTTTTCTGGTCAAATGTATAAGTCAAAATTAGTATTAAAGTGTAGAAAATTAGAAGCATCTATTTTAATGTAATTAAAGATACATTTGATAGCAATCTATAATGTACTTAATGGAAAATGCATTTGAATTTCTTTTTGAAATAAGTATATTTTCCTATTCCACTGAATTTCCCCTGTGATACTCCACCCTTTAAACATGAAAGCAGGGAAAGAATAATAAGTGCAGTTACAAACTGGAACTTCATAATAGCAAAAGTCAGCTTAAGCTTCCATTCAAGCTTTGAAACAGATACTATCTATGAATTTTTTATGGAACTTTGTGTATCTTAGAATTCCCACAGTGATTTTAGAAACCCACAGAGGTAGTAAATACCAAGCAGATCTGCTAGATGAACAGCAAATCAGATTAGAACTAGAAGCAGTGTAAAAATATACTACATAATTTTGATTTGTGAGTCACCTCATGAACAGTAGTACACAATTTTTAAATATTTTTAAGGAAAGTAGGCTTACTGAGCAGCCAAAGAACAAGGTAAATGAAAATCAAGTCCCAGTGAGCTGCCCATTTTTCAGGTGGCTAGCCTCAAGCTCAAGTTTGTCATAGGAAAATGTTAATCTTTTAGAGCTTGCCAATTTTACTTTCTATCAGCTGAACCATAATACTTAATCTCAGGAATAGAGGCAGATGTCTCTTAGATAAGACACCTGCTTCTTTTAAGTTAGAAAATTCAGTCAAATTGCTTTAGCTTATCCACTTGCATGAGCATATTCTAGTTGCAGAAGGGAGAGCTGCCTGTAAAGCACTGATTGTACTTAATTTGCAGTAGATCAGGTACTTGTTATTCCTTCAAGGGATAGATGCAGAGACCAAAAGAATCAGGTTCAATGGCTGTACAGTGTTTCAGGATGTGGTGCAGAAAACAGTATTCTTTCTTTGGCCAGTCAGAAGAGACTAACACTACACAAAGCAATTTCAACCATCACCTACAATAAGCACTGAAGAACAGGCAGATAGGTAAGATGGCATTTCAACACCAGCAAGAAAAATGTATCTACAGAAGACTGTAAGAACAAAACAGGTCTATAGTAACATTTCTCCAGAATACCTTTCTAGCCACTGGCCATTTGTGGCTCAGTCATCTCCTTGAGACAGAACATACTCTTTCGGGAAAATACCACCCATGTTTCATCTAAGACGATTCAAGGTACAGAAAGCCAGCTGGTACGTCTACCTCAAAATCATCAGTGATTCACCACTTGTGTCCTAAATTCACAGTCTTGGCAAGAAGCAGTACTAAAATCCTGAAAACACAAAATCTCAAGGAGGCATATGGGGTCAAAACCTCCTTTGTTTTACACTGGTTTGAATCATGAGTTACTCTATGCATGTAGCACCCTTCTGATATGACTGTTGGAGGCCAGTCAGGCCTAGCACCCAACCTGTCTCAGTGATAACTGCAGAGGGTAGGATCCAGGGTCCATCCTCTCACTTTTCAACTACAGGGTAGCCAGTATTTGTAAATAGCCAGAGTTCCTTCAGATGTCTCCCTCACAAACCTTGTACTCAGCTCCCCAGTCCTCCTTTGCAGGACTAGGGACAACTGAGCAATTGTTCTGTATGCAGAAAGCCAAGAGTGTGAAGTATTTCCCTTCCATACAGCATATATATTATTAAGAAGTACAATAGGCTTTATGTTCCCTGTTCACGAAAGACGTACACTCTTCAAGAACAACATCTATACTTCAGAAGTCTAAAAAAGAAAAATAACTTGCCATTTTCATAATAAAGTTACCAAGTATTCTCCCCCAGGCCTCTTTGTGAAAGGAGGAAATAGTGACTGTTGATAAGAAGCAGGTAATTTCCTCTCGATTCCTATTCATAAGCTCCTTATGAATGTTAACACTCTAGACCTTATGTATGATTAAAATTAAGATTTCTGCCTGGCAATACTTGCTTCCCTGTACAAGCTTGGCCTAAAAAGTCTTCCAAATCATTAGAGTTGTTTGCATAAGAAGAGAAGCTTCACTTTATTGTGAGCCATGGCAGCCTGGTAGGCAGATAAAGCCTTACCCTAGACAGGTGTGTTAACTTCTTTGTAGTTCTGATCTTCCCATTCATTTACTTTTTAAATAACATAGAAAAATAGATCAGATAGATGCATAATTTACAGTAACATCCACTTTCTATCATGCATATTGCCTAGTGGCAATCTCCCTCTGGCTCTCAAAAGAGTATGACAACCTTTCAGATTTTCATAATGTAGAATTTTAAAATACTTGTTCTTCTCAAGGTGTTGATATCATGCAATGATGATAATTTAAAAATAGAATTTGTCATTTATTGTCTAAAGGAATTGGACTTCCATGAACTAAAGGCCAAATCTTAAGAAAAGAAAGCATAGAAACATTTCACAGACAAAAGTTAGCATATTGATGTGAGTTCTGTTAAAAGGAATATAAAGATAAGCCTCAAATGAGCTTTAAGCTTCTCTAGCCAATGTGACCACATGCAAATACATTACCTTTATGTAATTGCATACACCCCCAGCTGTGGTGCAGTACAAAATCCATTAATATCAGTTGACTATGACCATGGAACTGAACAACATGATGCCATTTTTTTTATTCAGATGCATCTGCATAAATCCTTAGATTTCTCCTACTAGAGGCAGCATGTACTATAGCCCTGTAGGCAGCTACCCACATTCCTGTCAACCCTGTATGAGATCACACTACATGCGTTCTGATGGGCACCCAGGTCCTCGGCCGTTCCCCAACTAATCCCTGCCTAGAGCTCACACTATGCTTTTGACAACTGCATCACAGGATAAAACACACAGCTTAACAGGCCCTACCTGAATCTGACCACTTACTTGGTACTCATAGCCAAAGGAAAAAGAGATCAGCCCCTGGAGGAGGCTCTCAGACTTCCATCAGGCACATGAGTACTTTGGAGCTTGCAGCCTAATTAGGCATGGTAGCAAAAGGGCACCTGTTTTCCTAGAGACCCAGGTCACAGCATTCCAGCAGATACTATTATGTATATACAACATTTTTCTGGGAGTACTCACACTGGAACATATTGATGAAAAACCCTTCCCACTGAGAAGATCCCAAGTCATCAGAGATCATCAGGATTTTATGGCATACAGGACAGAGCACACAAGAGAAAAAACAGGATGCAGCTTTCTTGGGTCAACTTGAAGGAGGCAACGAATAGAAGAACAGATGCTAACAAGAACAAGGTCCTTTCCCAAGTCAGATAGAGAGCAGATGAATCACATGCCAACAAGTCCGACCATTTTTACTTCTCCAAAAAATTTTATTGTTACCCAAAACAAAAGACCTTCATTCTCCTCACTACACACTTTGTTACCTTATCACAAAGAAATCTGTCCTTAGCCCACCTTGCAATATTTACAGCATGGATTTTCATGGGGAGACACACCTCAGCTTTCCGAGCCCTAACCTGAAAGTTCTGTCAATTTCTGTCAATAAAATCCTACCCTAGCCCAGACTGCTTTTGTCACAGGCACAGCTGATTGTCACTTCTACATGTACATACATTTATATATATTCATATGCACATATATATGTGTGCTCACAGAACACTACTCTGTCTCCACTGCTAGTTTTCTGAATCAAAACTGATTACCATCTGACCAAGCAATTCCACACAGCAATCTGGATTTCCAATATGAAAATTCTCAACTGAAAAAAAAAAAAAGCATACAAAAACAAATTCTTTAAGATATACAGCTTTTGTTCCTGGCCTTTGCACTTTCCCAGCACATCCTTCTAACACTTAGTACCTGAGCCATTTCAAGTCTGTCCCTGTGCTTGAGCCATCTTTGCAGGCAGTCATTTTCTCACATGCCTGTTCCCAGGACTGCCATCTGAATTGGCAGGGCTCATTTGGATGACTAAAGTTGTGGGCAGGGTTCTTTCTCTCCCACACAACAAGAAGAGAGATAGTAAATCTAATGCATCCCAAAGTAAGGGAAATGGCCATACAGAGCAGCAACAGATGGGTATCCAAAAACAACAAGCAGGGGAGAGGGTGAGAGAGTAGAACCTGGGACCAAAACAAGTAGATACAGGTATAAAAATCTTACATAGGTTACACTTTTGATTTTCTTTATCCTCTCCAGTTGCTGAATGCATAGCCCAGGATGCCAATTCAAAGAACCTTCAAGAGTGACTGAAACCAGTATAATCACAGAAGCAGAGACGTGGCTGCCAATATCATAGTGAGTTTTCTGTATAGCAAAATCAAGTAGGACATATATCTTTTCAGGTGTGCCTCTCATGTATTGTCTTCTGCGTGGGTATTCTACTAAAATAAACAATTTTTACAAATACTTGCACGTGGAATGTTTTCACTTCCTACATAAGTTTCCCTTACTGTACCAAACTGAACTGCTCTGTATAACTGACAGGTGCTTTCAATCCAAAGCACACAAGAGCTAGGTTAGGAAGAAGACAATTCCTTGCAGGTTACATGGAGCTGTGCTTCACCTTCTCTCAACATTTAGCAAAAGAAATCCTCAAAGCCTTGGGAAGAAAAGAGAGGATACAGGTGGAGGGGCTCAACAGGCTTCACAGAAGGGATGGGCAGTCAAACCCATGATCTGTTTGGCTTTATCCAAATATGGGTTGACACAAGATATAAGCAAAGGAAGGACTGAGCAGAAGCAGGCACAGTCCCATACTGTAACCTTGGGAAGACATACTCATGCATGTCATGTTCACCACCAAGAGTCACTGTAGCTGTCTGATGCCTTCCAAGGGACTGAAATGGAGCTGGTAGACAAACCCAGGCTACATTTTTCTCAATCATTAACCAGCATCATCAGCAAAACCATGTAAGAAAGATGTTTTCCTTTTGGAGAGAAAACATCATACACATCTTGTCCAGCTGCAGAAATGAGATAGGCTTTAGCTGCAACAGATAGAGATCAGATGGGACTGTACATGGGATGTAACCAAGGACTGTCCTCATAATCTCCTACCAGTGGACAATTAGCACTCCCCAGTACTGAGCAGGGCTATTCTGCAGTATGTAAAAGAATTTACTTGAGAAAACGAACAGCCAAAGAGAATTCTGACCAAATTTCATTGACCACTTTCACTAGTGAAATTGAGTTGTATTAAAATGTAGTATGTCATTCCACCTTTTTCTCTGTTACTCCAGTAGCTTAAAATTTCATATAGTCTTAGCATTAAAACTACATTACATCTCATTTGACTAATACCAGAAAAGTAATTACTCCCAAGTTACTGAGGGCTGAATTATTTCTCAGCATCCACTGTAAGTTAAGACCAGTTAGAAAGACAATCCCAAACCATTCCTTTATCCTACTTAAACCTTGCGTTGGAAAGTATGTAAGTCTTCTCTGGGTCTTGCTAGAGGGCAAAGATCCTCATTTTCTGTACCATACAAAATCACCATTATCCCTTATCGATCAAATTCACTTTAGTAAGCTAGATAGCAAAGATGTTAGACACTATATAAAATAGCAGTTATCTTTGTTAGTTCTATTTTCTACTTTGAATCCTCAGGCTATTGCCTCAAGCTGTACACACAGGCAGTAGTTTGTAACTTGAATTTTGGCACTGAACAAGTGTTTATTTTTTCAAGTCACAGTAGAGAAAAATGAGACAGTATTAAATTAATAGGTGTATTACAATGTAATGGTTTAGATGGAAATTCAAAATTTTGTTTAGTAGTAATACGTTGCTAGTGCAATAACTTACCCTTACATCTGTATTTACATATTTACATGCTCCTGCAGGACGTAGCTCTCAACCCAGAAAAGAGTGGAAGCAAATATTTAAATATGTGAAGTGTCTGACTGTAACTTGAGTTGCTTATTTAAAATTAAGTGTACATTTTGGCATTTCACTGGGCTGACACTAACAGGGTTCCCACGTCAGAAAAAGAATATCATCAAGCAATTCCTCTTCATCTTAGTAGCGAACAATTTAACACTAAACCTCAACCTGGATTTATTTGTAATAGTATAATGGATGCACACAAGGAGCCTTTTGTTTTCCTGCTATTATCGTGAAAATGATACATAAAGTACATAAGTAACATGTAAAGACCTGTCAAGAGCTCAGCTATTCAGACAAAGAAAATTGTTTTGGTATCTAAGGGCTATGGCACAGCTCCACCAATACCAAGAAAGGGAACAGTTTGCCATTTTTCTGCTAGGTCTCTATCAAGAATGATGATCTCTGCATAGCTTTCTAAGGTATCATAAGAAATTAAAATTTGTTTGGTTCTTTTAAATCCTTTTGAGTCATATTTCTCTGCTCTGGGCTTTTTACTACGGATGAGTTAGCTGCAGAAACACATAATATCCCAAAACATCAATCTGAAATGACATGAGAGTAGGATTCATGTTTTTTAAAAAATCAATTACTGACAAATCAATATATCTTTCTTCTGTTTCTACCTCAATGTTTTATTCTTTCATGAGGCCTACAACTTCAGTTAAAGACTAAATGTGTTGAGCTATCATATCATAAACTGTTCACAGTAAGTGAAGTGTTCTCATTTATATATTAACACCTTCGTATGGTGGATGGGACAACCGAACAGGCTGTTCAGCCTGTAGAAGAGAAGGCTCCAGGGAGACCAGAGAGCAGCGTTTCAGTGTATAAAGAGAGGCTACAGGAAGGAAGGGGACAGACTCTTTAGCAGGATCTGCTGTGATAGGACAAGGGGAAATGGTTTCAAACTAAAAGAGGGGAGATTTATATTGAATATAAGGAAAATGTCTTTTCCAATAAGGGCAGTGAGGCACTGGCACAGGTTGCCCAGAGAGGTGGTGGGTGCCCCATCCCTGGAGACATTCAAGGTCAGGCTGGACCAGGCTCTGAGCAACCTGATCTAGCGTTAGATGTTCATTGCAGGAGAGTTGGACTAGATGACCTTTAAAGATCCTTTCCAACTCAAACAACTCTGTGATCCTATGAATTGTCTCAGACAGAGACATTGTTGCTGTAGTATGAAGTCCCTGACTGTATCCAGCATTACTGCCTTTGTGGAATGCCTGCAGTTAAAACGTCTGATTTGCAGAGAACTTTTCTCCACCTCCAATTTCACTACCAGCTCCTTCCCAGTTAGTCAGTCAAACAAGAGATGATTTGAATATCTAAACTTAGAAGTGCCCAAAATGGGTAGCCCTTTTTACTACCTAATGTGTCTGGATTTAGTTAGGGGTTTCTTTTTGGTGGTGCTGGGGCTTCTATGTTTGCTTTGTTTTCATACTTCAAAAACCTCCAGAATCTTTAAATGAAAGACTTTGCTAAACTTGTCTGATGGCAGTTTGAAAAAATAGACATTTATTTCAGTGATGAGTTTTAGATCAGACTACGTGTGGCATAGGAAATCAGTACAATTTTCTATCCACGTTTAATGCTTTCTGTAATACATTGAGAGTACAGTTTATAATACTTGGGCTCTTCTGGTTGTACTTTTCTCAAAGGACTGACAAAGAGGCAAGAAATAAATAAATCAAAACAAGTTTTACTTCTGCAAACCATGTAGTAATCTTGCTTATAGTTAACACAAAATCTTAGATCTCACTGACTTTAATAGGAGATTAATTTTAAATGTATTCATTCTGAAAATATTCCCTCTTGGTTAATAAACACAAAAAAAATTGTTTTAGACTCATGGTCTTGCTTTCACCTATTTCCTCTCAAATTGAGATTTACTGCGAAAATGACAACAAATAAATGCTACCCTCACATCTCTTACTGAATCCAGAAATTCTTTTGAAACAAAAGATCAGCAAAAATAGTTGACAAGAGGAATTTCACAAAGGTGGATCTTCCGCTTCTGTGTCTCAAATAAAATATTCATCTTGTTCGTTCGTGCTGAGGTTGAGGACAAAACTCTCCAAGAACTGTGCAAGTGTAACCACTGTGTGGTCAAATGCTACATTTGTCTTTGACTCCATGCGAGCAAACTCCAAGATAAAACTATTTATATTTGTACACAGCCATGCTAATAGATCATTTGAGAGGCAAGCCTTCTTAGCTCACATACTGCCATACCTAACCCAACTACATATGTTCAGAATTAGGGATGCTTCATCCTGCTACCTCAAAAAAAAGAGGCTAACCAAGCATATAGTCATCTGTGCATGGCTATGCAGTTGTGCTCCAAACATGAGAAGTGACTATGCCACTTCAGTAACCCTTTACAGAAATCACAGAAATCACAGAATTGTAGGGGTTGGAAGGGACCTCTAGGGACCATTGAGTCCAACCAACCTGTAAAGCAGGCTCCCTACAGCAGGCTGCACAAGTAGGCAAATCTCTTCTAGTTTATGAGATGCTGAGCTCCCCACACGAGACATAGTAACAACTCCTACTATTTGTATATTACATCTTCCCACGGAAGACTTCAGAAAGTTTTTGTAAAAATTTAGTTCCCAATATCTTCACTTAATACCAGAAGTCAGACGTTATAGACATATAGAAATCCAGAGGCATTTCTGGAAGTGGTTTCAATTATAATTCTGTTGTGGTAAAGCATTTGTAGATTCTAACAGTGGTTAAACTTCACTAATTACTCTCAACCAAGTGGAGATAGTCTCATAGTAATGCGTCTTCCGTGCATTCTTCTTATCACAGATCAAGTAACAGCCAAACCAGTTCGTACACTCTGGTGTCCTAATTCTACCTATGGCCAATATCAGATGCACCGAAGGAAGCTATAAATAGCACAGAAGAGAAAAATGTAAGAACAGAATAAAATATAGCTCACCTTCCAGTGAACTAAATATTTGTATACTGAGAAATTGTAGAATCAGTTGTGTGTAGGAAAGTTCACGCTACCATTTCACTTTTAAGGGTTTGTTTCTGCCTTAAAGCATAACAACTTTCACTCTTTCCGAACAATTGGTCTGCTAGCCAAGACAGGAAACCACAGCAGAAGGTACTGATAGTCACATATGGTCAGATCAAGGGAAAAATCCGGACTTAATACCAGATGAAGCCCTGGCCATCAAGTGTTCCAGATACCCAGAGAGAAAGCTGCAGGCACATGGGTAGTCTGATTTGTGGCAAACCTCACACTTATTCCCTGACCTTATGCATGGGAGAAAAGAAAAATCCCACTTTTACTGTACCATTCAAATTTAAACTGCTTTTATCCATCTCCATGTCTAAAGTAGCACAGTGACTTACACTTGTTTTCTTACTTATCCCAAAACTGCTACAAGGCTGATCTGTGCAAGAATCACATGAGATAAGCACATAAGAGTTAAAAATAAAGGTGAGAGAGAACTCTTGAACTCTTTTGCTATTCATTATTCCTATCTTTTCTAGTACTCAGTCTCATCATTTTTGTAAGACTGTAACACAATACATCCTGGCATTTTAAAAAACACCTGTGTTTGATACACAGTTATTCTGTAAATAAATCTGCAATGAAGTGCTTGAAGGTTTATTTCTTACTTTTTAGCAACTAAGCATAAAATATTGGGCTTTAAAATGCTTACAAAACTAGACTACGGGAAGTGAATAGAACACTGTTATCTACCAAAAGAGTGATGGGTCAAACAGTAGCTTGAATTCTCGTGGTGAATATGACTGTGACCTTCATATACACCACTGACAGAAAGCAATTATATTTACATTTTTAAATCCACATAAAGGTGAAAGATGGTACTGCTACAAAATGAAACTTTTTTTGTGTGTCCCAAGGAATAACTAAGCTCTCCCAAGGTCACATGTAGCCTGAAATGAAGCACAGCTTTCTCAGTTCTACTACCAGTATGTTTTGCCCAGAACTGGTAGCACTGGTTATCTATTTCCATTTACCACTTGAAAACCCTTCGTATCTTAAGATGGGGAAGTAAGAAACAAGAGACTGCTCCTTTTACCCATTAGCTGCCTCTGTGAACTGATTACTAATTATGTCTGGAGCTGCTATAACAAGCCACTTCTTTCAGCTGTACAGATTAAAAGGACTATCCATTGGTGGTGGGGTGAAAAAAGCCCTACTTTAAAAGAAATTAATCATACTTTTCTGGACAAAAAGCACTATAATGTCTATATTTCTACAGCTTAGGAAATAAAAAAATCTATATATGATTTAGTACAATCTGCACATTTAAGTATTTAAATAGCAGCTTTTTTTCTGTTTAGTATATACCAGGTGTGGCTAGCTGCCATTTTTAATTAAAAAAAAAAATCCATCTGTTAGTACACAGCATTATCTTTGCTCTCTCTAAGCACCTCATGACAAAATATTTCCTGCAAGTCTGGTCTGAAACCACTATATAGTCAGCTCTGTTATAAGGACAATATAAACAACTGGATTCTTCTAACCATTCTATTTAACAGTTCAAGCTTTTCCAGAGTATAACGTTAAATAAATAAGTTTATAGAATAATACCATTTTGGAGAGCATTTACTGCCACACAGAGCTCCTAGGAGAGCACATATGTCTATAAATTATAGGTGGTTCTGGTAGCAATGCCTATGATTAACGTTACCTGAAACTTCCCATAATAAGACCTTTCTTCAGTTGCTTATATAAGTTTGCTGAACTTTAACAACTTGAAGTAAAATTTTCACTGCAAGGTATCTGCCTCAGTATTTGTTTAGCCTTTGTGGAAAGTTCCACACAAAATGGTTTAGAGAGCAAGATTACAGGAAAATATACCTTGCTTTGATAAAGAAGTTCTTCTTTTAGAAATTGTAATGTTACCTTTTTGGAGAATGGAAAACCTTTGAAAAGTGGTAGGGCATGTCCTTTCTGCCAGACATATAGTTTTTTACAGTTTCTGAAACGTTCATTCAAAGTCAGTCTAGTTTGCTATTTTCACGGGGGTTTTTTCCTCATTATTTTTTTTAATCTCAAGTCTTAACTACTATTTTTCAGAAACACTTCAGATTTCAGAGCTAAAATCACTAATATTCTTTACATGTTCCAGCTCTCTATTTGTAATCTATTTGTGTAGAATAGCGTTTAAATGTTCCAGCTCCACAAAACAATGTGTTTGCTCAAGTCTATAGAACTAGATGCATTGAGCTACTATATACCTGCAATTCTTGTTCTTGATGTCATAAGCCAATAAAATGAGATGCTGAAGCCTAATTCTCCAGTTTTCTTACTGATAGTTCCTGCCACAGAGGCACTGAAGATGCCAGGGAGACTAGATGTATAGACAGCACAGTATTTTGAAGAGATAAAATTACGGGGAGTGATAGACACAGGCACATGGACAGTTTTCTAGAAGTAAGTCATTAGCTGTACAATGAGAGAGGTTTGTTAAAATTTAAACTGCATTTAAGGCCAATTTTTGCTTTATGAAGGTAAAAGCATTCAGACAAGCAAATTAAAAACAAGGAAGTAAAAACTCCTTAAGCTTAATATTAGCATATTAGAATTTTAGCAGATTTTCCAGGTTAAATTCAGAAGGTGCCTATAACCAATACAGCTAGGCACCTACTCTCTCTGTCTCAGGGACATGTTTAAATTCCTAACCCAGAATTAGGTATCCATATAACTCCACTGGAAGAAGTTTTCTAAAAGCATGATTTACAGAAGCTACTATGCACTCCAAACTAAGCTACTGCAGGAAGATGAGAAATTAACTTAAACACTTGCTGTCATTTCCTAGGCATGCATCACTCGTAGAGTTAGGCACTTTATCCTGCTATTGCTAGTACACCCAACAGACGGCGTAGGCAATGTAATTTCAACTTTCTGGTTCAAGCATCTCTTTCGCATCAAAACAAAGCTTTTTTCTAACACAGAGCTCTCAAGATCTGAAGTGGTTCCACAACAAATGAAAATCTATGCATAAGGACAAAAGGCAAGAAAAAGACTTAATATAAATGCTTCAGAACTTATCTATGAGCAGATCCTGTTTCCAGAGTGCATTAAGCCAAGTATAACATAATGAACTAGTGAAATCAAAAAAATCCCCCATCTTATTCTATTAAACAGTGGTTAAAGCAATTGCCTCAGTGTAGCAAGTGTGAATGTTGAGTTCACGCTTCCTAAATCAGAGAATGAAACTGAATATCCTGAACCCACAATGAAACTCATCCAATGGGCTGATGACAAAAATAGGAGTGAGAGCAAAGAAAAGCATCCTGTGATCCTCCTATCCCTTTTAAAAATCTCAGGTAAGCTGTAAGATCCAACTGAAGCCACTTCTTGACAGCCAGTACACTTTTTGTTTTCACATTCCTGTAAGAATTAAGATTACTAGAGAAGTTACAGCATTTTAGGCTGCTGTAGTGATGGCATTTAAGCTCAAAAATAACCCAGAAGTCTATTCCAGCTGATATTTATTCTACCATAAGTAATATTTGAATGTGAGATGCAGTCATTAAGCTGGGAGCAGAGTTTAGCTGCATGTTGTTAATGTCTTGCAGCTGACTAATGGGATATTTGAATGTGTGACTGAAGGTGGCAGTTGAGCTCAGAATGATCAAACAAGAAAGCTATGGCCTGGCATATCAGCCACAGAAAGGATACTGCATATTGAGGACATCCACATGGAAAAATGTCCAAAGATGATATTCAGAGTGTCATGAACAGAAATCACCATACTAAGGAAAACCAGAGCTTTAGTGCATGGTTGATGTGAATTATAAAGATCATGAAGTAGTTAACTAATTAAAGCTAAAAGCTATAACAGAAGAAAACAATTATTAGAAATAAAGAATAATGCTTGTATAAGAAGCTTTCTGCGCAGTCATTTTCCTAGACAGTTACACTGAACATTGGTGGGATTTCATTGCTGTGCTCGGTGGCAGTAATACTGTCTGAGCAAAAGAAAAACCTAAGTGAAGTTTTCAGCCTTGAGCCAAACCTGTGACCAAAGTGAAAATCTTAGGTTTGTGTGTAACCTTGTCTCAGCCACTAAATGTTGTGTAAATGATTCTTAAATAGCCTGGCTGAAATAAGCATTTAAAGAGCCAAGCTTGTGCAAGCTCAGCAATTCGGATGTAATGATTCTTTATTTAGTTTCTCTTGATTTCTTTGATTTCTCAGAAGGAAATTGAGCTAAGATTGCCATTCAATTACTGTACTGATTTCTATGCAACTTCAGTGACTCATTCATATTTTAGAACCAACAGCATTTCATTAAAGATGAACATTCTGTTCATCTTTTTGAGAGCTAATAACACATATTTTCTACCATTCCCAACAAGTAAAAATAGAGGTGACCAAAGTAAAAGAACTTACTAAACAGATCGAACCATATGATTTTTGTTTTTAAAGGTAGCTTCCACATTATATTTATTTGTCATGAAACCAAACCAAACAAACAAACAAACAAACAAAAACACAACCTCAAGTTTATTTTTATAACCACTGGAGGTCACTTTTATGCTGGCATTCCTGCTAGGATTTCTGTCTATGTAGCGATGCTTTTAACATCCTTAAATAACCCCAAAATTACTTCTGTTGTCAAAGAGAGCTATCTCAATTAAAAAGATAGTTGAGGTTGTTTTCCGTTAGGCCATCTTTATGACAGCTTTTGTTTCCGAAATACATACTCAGAAGACGTTGGAAGCTAGGATAAATTTATCAATGTAATTTCACTGGGAACAAATTTCCATTCCTGCTGGGCATATTTATTGGAATCTGACTGTAGCTGGTCACATTATTAATAGCGAACAATTTATTTGATTAATTGACCCTACATTTCTGTTCCTGAAATAACCTCTCCTGTTTTGATTTCTGTTTGGTTTTTTTTATTCATGAGTATTCCATGAGTGTTTTCAGCATATTTTATGCTGAAGTTTGCTTGGGAGCTGTTTGTTTCATCTAATCGCAATGATTAGTTTTTTACAGGATATGGTGTGACGTGAGTTTTCACATACTATTGTCTTTGTTCCCTACTTGACTTTGCCATTGTAAGTGCAGTACAAGGAACACTTCTGATGTGGTTACTGAATTATGTTGTTTGGATCTCTGACCATCTAAGGGATGCACAGTCCTTACATTAACGATCCTTATCTAACCATTCATTGGGAAAAAAATATTTACGTAGAAGTACGTTGAAAAAATGTATGAGAATAAAAGGGATGACGATACATGAGAATTGAAAGGTTCTGAGGAGTGTGAACTTCTATAGCTGGATCCTCATGCTATTATCCCAACAAATGTCAAGCTGTTTTTCTGTGAAATGTTTTCCATCACAGAGGGATCCTTCATGCTTTTCTCCAGCCACATAATCAGCTGCAGGTAAAGTAAGGAAAAAAGGACAGCATGGAGCATGGCCTGTAGGATGTGCAAGTATGTCTCTATGAAATGAGAATTATAGGATGTATAAGCAATGAATTTGCTATTTTAAAAGTTTTTAGCATGAATCTACTGTAAATAGCCTTTTCTAAACAGGCAGAAGAAAGAATTATTCTACATACTTTTACAGACTGAGATGCAAAAAAGGCAGAGTATAGATGTGGTAGCTTAAATTCCCCCAAAAATCCTAGAATTTAGGAATTTATCTTAAATCAATCATGCAAGGTGGACCATACTAAAGTAGGTGTAAGTGTCAGTATTGTCTTGACTCAATCTAATTTCTCCATTAGTATGCAGATTTGAAGTAAAAACTAAATTTTCATAGTGGCACCCTACAAGAATTGCATTCCCACCAATGTACAAGTATTCTTGACTAACACATGAGCCCGTATGCCTCTCATTTCCTGCAGTGTTTTGAAGCTCAGGAGATTAACAACTTTTCATGAGGAACAGAAGTGTATGCAACTTTAGGGGATGTAAAATACATGAGCAAACTTGAGTCAGGGACATGTCCAGATAGCTGAATTTTAGCCTGAATCACCAAGCTAGTGAAGTCACAGCTCCACCTGTTGAGCTAAAGCAAATCATCCACCCATAACAGTTAGCAACATAGATTTTTTTTTCTTTTTTTTTTCTTTTTTTGCCAGACAGACATCATTAACACTGTTCTACTTGGCTAAAACAAGACCTAAAGGTTTAGGGATAAACCACTTAGTCATTATTCTAGGTGAAGAAATAGCCAATGAGCTATTCTGCCGGAGCACAAAAGGACTTGGATGTAAAGGAAGATTTTCATGGCAGACCAAAACAGGATCCCAGTCTTCTTGGTAAATTTACTAAAGCATACCACAATAACAGAAACAACATTAGAAATGAAAGAGTATAGAAGCCATTATTGGTTCTTCTGACTTCACAGGAAATGAACTTGCTCAGACCAAAGACAATGAATACCACCTGTGAAAAACTTACATCATTATAGACATAAATAAATGCCCATTCATATTTCTTAAAATGCTTATTTTTTTCTTCTGTGCTAGTTATAAATAGCCACTGCAAACAAAGAAACTCAAACTATAATGTAACAAAATATCACTCCTAACCACCTAATAAAAATGGAAATCAAGATAAGGACACCATTTTATGACCAGAGTACTCGATGGCAAAATTCTCTCGAGTCTGAATGGTGTGAGCAGTCAACACGCAGTATTTTTGTGGAATACATAGTCAATTCAAGTGCATTTTTTTCTGGAAGGGAAATAATATCTGCACTATTCTGCAAAAAACATATATCAATAGCAGTTAGACTTCAAATCTAGAGCACAGATATAATACTGCATATAGGCCACACATGGCTTCCTCAGATATGCCACCATTTGCATATCTTTGTAATTTTAGAAAACAGTAAGTGGTGCTTGAACACTCCAAAAACACATTTACTGAAAAAGACAAATGAATGATCTATTTGAAAAACCTACTTTGGAGTTCATTTCAAAGATAAAGATGTTTTCCAGACAATTTATACAGAAGTTGAACTAGTAGTATAAATAAGTCATAGCTCATGATTTCTAAAATTCAGAATTAAGCAGAAAAAAAATATTATTCAATAGTAATGTATATTTTTATTATCAAATTACTTATTATCCAATAATTATTGTGAAAAATAATAAAGGAAATATTTTTAGGATAAGGGGTGATAGGTAGTATAATGTTCACTTATAATTCTGATAGATTAAATGTAGACCATACGTAAATTATTGCTCTGTAGGATTCATAAAAACATAGATGCATGATCTTTCCGGCACACAAGAAGAAAAAAATATATCCTAAAAGCAGAAATAAAAGAAAAAAAAACTTATTCCATTCATTTTCTTATGACTCTTGTTCAGTAAAACACTGAAGCACATGTGAGCAATTCTCCTATCTTCAGTTAAACTTGTGTTTTATAAAAAGTAGTCACAAACCACTGGCATCTTCTCTAAAGTGCGTGATGCAACCCCACAGTTTCAGAATATTCCATTCATTGTGCAGAATAAAAGAAGCAGTCGCACCTCCTCTAACCTACTTAGTCACACATTTCCATATTCATTTGGATTGCATTACGCTGAAAGACTGAACCATATCATTACAATCTGCTAACCCACCCCATAACTTTTTCAAGGCTTACATTCCGCTCTAGATAGCAAATATTAAGTGCATTAAATATACAAACATAAGCCACATTCTGATACCTTTATGATTCTGTGGAATAGTGCATTATTACAGTGACTGGTACTATTTGAGCCGGCAGAGCTACTCATGGAGTACACATCAAGAGAGGAGTACCACCACTTGATTAACTGCAAAGAAGGTGAAAACACAGCAGCTGATTCACACATAGCACTGTTTTATCAAAGGCCAGATGATGATGTTCCTTACTCACATCAAGTGACCACTCAGTGAAGTGGCTTTACTGAGTTAAGAACATCCTTTGTGCAAATTACTACTCAAAATCCTATTTATTTTTTATAATTCAGATCTAACTAGATAACGTTACTAAAGTGTCATATTCTTGTACTTCTGCTTGCAATATGTACTATTCTACCATCTACTACAAGCAGTCCAATGAATACAATTGAACTGTTTATAGAGATAAGAAGAAAGTAGTTATATAAAATTGTGTGTCTTGTTAAGGCAATATATATTACAGATGAAGGTAGCAGAATGGAGCCCATCTGTTTTAGTGGTCAAGGTTTTGATATTTATAATGCACATTTTAATGTTACATCTCTGTATTCATACTCCTGCTTATTTTTCTGCTCTTTAAAATCTGTGCACTTAGCAATTGTCATCCATAAAGCTACAAAATTATTGCTATGTTTTACTTAGCAGTGTTACCAAAAAACCCTCTCAATGTGCAAAGCATTTCCAGAAGAAGCTTTAAGAAAACACTCTGTATGCAATACAGAGTAGCTGCAGTAAGTAACAACAGAAATTACTCTAAATTAGAGTCAAATTACCAAGTAACATTCTGATTTTAAACAGAGCGATATTTTACAATCCTGCTATTGACAGTGCAACAACTGTGAGGGCACGGCTTTAATATTATTTTTATTTTAAGCCCACATCTTCTTCTGAAAGGCTTCAAAAGCTATGGATGAGATTGCAAATATAACAAAAGCAGTCCATTAATTTTATATAAGTAGTTTTATGTACCTGAAGGTCTATGACAACACTTCTTGACAACATAGCTTAACAGAAGAACAGTTCTTCTAAAGTTCAATCAAGAATGGCTTATAAAAATATTATGGTACAGGTGGTCTGAACTCTCCATAACAGAAATTCCATTAGTAACAATGTTTGAAGTGCTGTCAATTACACTTTCAATTTGAAGAGGCATCTGAATAATGACAACCAATCCTCAGTGATAGAAATGATACACTTAATCTTGTACAGGAGACAGAATCTATATTCCTACCAAGTCTGTTGATCCCAGGGACCCTGTCCCAGTAATCATCTAGTTCTAAGGAAATGCACTAAGAAATAGCATAGGTATGTTTTACTTACTAGTTTTTCAGAAGTTTGGCAAAAAGCAGAGTGATTAAAAGCTCACACAAAAAGAAACAACTGGGATGTATACACAAAGAAACAACCAGGCTCTTCATTCTTTAGATTTATTTGCAGTAAATGAGCCTGGATTAGAAAATGAGATTTGAGGAAAATAGGGCACTACTATCATTATCATTTGGTAGTCACTCAGAAAGCAAACGAAGCCTTGTTTCTTCCCTTTCTACAAACTGCAGTTGTGGAAAAAGCACGTTATCTTTCCATGCATTGATGCACTGGTCAGCCTGTCATCTAAGTGATGAAACAACTAACAGAAGAGGTGATACCCCAGAGGACACCAGGAAAACTAACATGTGAGTGGACAAGACAGAGACCAACTAGCAAACGAATCCTTTTAAAGCAGACATGGGGGACAAAAAGAAAATATTACTGAACTGCCCCTTGGAGAGGATGAGACAGGGCATCTGGAGAGATGGATGCAGCATGCAAGGCAGATGAACATTCCTGAGACATTTGTCACTAGGTGGACTGCGAGATACTGACATTAATGAGGGTGGCATTTGGAAGATAAAAGCAATATCTCCGAAGCAGACAATATAGTTTCCAGGCACCAAGCATGGGGACATAGTGTAATCAAAACAGACTGGAAAATGATCACATCTAGCAAAAGTATCCCAATCACTACTGATATTCATGGGAGAATATGGAACAAGAATAAATGGCTTTGAGTTTTGTCTGTGGATTTGGTGGAGATTGTGGGTTGTTTATCCTCATAGCCCAGTCAATTCCTATCACATTTCTTTATTGAAGGGCTCTCCATCCGTCATCCACTTATACCTTCCTTGTCAACTGTCGGTGTTTCATTGACAAGTGCTTTTCAGGCAGCAGACCTCTAGAGGACAGCTCTGTCAATAGTGAGTGGGGATTTACAGGAGTGGAGGCTCTTGTGTGTTATCACCTCCTCATGAAAGCAAGTAGAGAGCTGGAATACACCCCAGCCCTGGCTGTCTGAACAAAAGCATGTGGGGTAAGCCAATCTGGCTGCCCCTTGAAGTTGTCCCAGAGCACCACTGCCCTGAAAGTAATGTCAACTCTTGAGTATACACATTTGCTTTTTCTACTACAGCCCAGAAGATGGGAATTGTCAGTAGTAATTAATCATTCCTTGCTCTCACACTTCAGTGTCAGTCGTGTCCCATTGCCCATTTTGATGCTGATGCTTTCAGATGTCCCTGATCTCCTCCCAAAAGAAAAGGATGCAGAGCTCTGGGATGGCATGAGGCAAACCCAAGCATCACAGAACAACCTTCCCAACCCCAGAGGCATCATACTGGGGATCTTAGATAATTAAATCCAAGATCTCATCCCTATTCCTCTCCCCACTCAAGCATTACCCTGCTGATCAGCGTATCCCCAGAAAATAAAGAGGCTGCTTCACCATTAAAAGAAAGCCAGTCTGCAGCAACAGTTAATACATTGACCTTCTTGTCCTCCCATCCACTTCTTCCTTCAGCAAAAGTGATGCAGGCAGACAAACCGCAAGCCCAGAGTGGCTTTCGATTATGGTCTGTGCAACACTGGCCCGAAATACTGACTAGCTCGGGACGGGGTGTCTTTGGCGGAGGAGTTTCCAGAGGCCGGCTCGTTCCCCGGCTGCGCACAGCGAGCGGCGCCGGCTGGGCTCCGCGGCCGGAGGGACGAGGGGCGGCTCCCGGCGCTGTCCGCGGTGCTGGTGAGTCTCCCCGCCTGCCCCGGAGCTGTCCAAGGTTCTGAACGTCGGGGCACGGAGCCGGTGCTGCTGGGGACGGCTGGACGACGCGAGGCAGCCGCAGAGCAGGGCACTGCCAAGTCAGCCTTGCCCCGATTCGTCTGGAAGCCCCTGTCTGCTTCTCTCACAGCCTTTCCCAACTTGAAACATCCAGAGTCTCCAACAGAGAGAAAACAAAAAGAAAACCACTTTTTTTAAAAAATCACGTGGACGAATCGCGCACCGAAGAAAGTTTTGCATGCGGATCCAGTAACAAACAAGAGGAAGGGAGCCAAAATTAACTCGAACCGGGATAAGGACAAGCTCTTTCTGTTTTCAGTTTAGTGTTGCATGCAGACGGCTCAGCTCCACATGTAAAGGTGCCCATGTTCTCATCCTGTGGCAGAGTGCCAAGAACCTCCCGGCTGTCCTTCAAAACCATCTCTTTCTCTCTCCACTTCAACTTGGGAAGTGGTAGAACAAAACTGACTGAATTCCTCCTTTAATCACAAACGAGACCATCAAGGCAGATTCTGGGGAAAAGAAACTGTTACTAAGCAGCGACCGGTGTCATAGTAGTTAAAATAGAAGAGAAAAGCCTCTCACAAAGTCGATTCTTATGTAGATGAGGCGACATAAGAGCTTTTCTCTCTCTTAGCGGGCTTACTGAATTTCTAATTTGCACAAAGAAGCCCTAGAGGAATGAGGAAGAAAGGGCGGGAATATTGGGACTGCCAGTCATAATAAATATTGCCGTGCTCTGGATTGTCGCCTAGAAATACACTGAAAATGGGGAGATCCAACGCCATTGTCTCAGCCGAGTTATTTCTCTTGACCTTCGGCTTTGTCCACCCAGGCTGAACAAACTTCCCGAATTGAGTATCACCCCTGCTCTCTGCAAGACTCACAACTTCAGTCTCTCTAGGTCACAGAAAGGAGAATGAGAGGCAGTTTCCCCCACCAAAGGAAGGACACTTTCAGAAGTTTACAGCCAGAAAAACTTAGGGTTAAACTATAAACTAGGAAAAGTACTGTCCTGTGGAACAGAGAGCAGTTTCCACTGCATTGAGAACCCGCCAATATATATCATATCAATAAAAAGGAGCTCTTCGAAAGCTTGCATAGTAATTGAGATTGGAGATCTTTTTTGATATGGGTTGGCATTTCCTCATATCAATCTGACAGAGCCAACTCAGGAAATTGCTGGTAATATTCATCTGGGGAGCAGTTTCATTAAACGTAATTCATTCGACTTTCACAATAAATTGAGTGACATCCTTACAGCAGAACCTTTTTATCCTTGATGAAGTGCTTGCCAGCCTTTGGTTTTCCACTTTATTGTCACATTCCTTAAAGCAGAATCGTCAACATGTCAATCTGCTGCAAGAAAAAAAATGCTAAAGCTGTATTTACAAAGCACCCAGGAGGTGGTTTAATGCTGACTTATAAGAAGAGCGAGTTGAGAGTTAAACTATCTGATAAATCACAGCATAACTTCACCCAAGCCCAATCGAGAGAACAGAAGCCAATCCTAGAGAGGGAAGGATGGCTCACACATTCATTTTCTCCAAGTGCTGGCTATTCCGAGCAATTGGTTTCTTAACCTGCTTCACCGCACTTTCCAAGACGACTGGGAAATTGGATTTTTGTTAATTAAAATGGCGGTTTAGAGATGCAGAGACGTATTAAAGAGCTTAAAATGGATACCTCTAGGTATCAACTTGGAAGTTTTGGCTATTCAAAGGGGAGGGGATACTGGATTGTATTCAGGTGCCTCCCTAAAATGTGAAATCTACTCGGAGCTGCCTTCTCCAGCAATTTAAGAAATGAAAATAGCACATGTTAAGCAGCAGGAAAATAAAATTTCAGCGCGGGAGAACCCATCCTTAAGCTCCTAGGACGGGGCTTGTGGTTGGGAAGGAAGGAAGCTCGCAAAAAACAAAACAAAAAAAAAAAAAAAAGCACCACTGTATGCCTAACAGAAAACTAGAGCACAGAGAAGTTTGCTTCACCACGTGCAAGCGATTCGAGACCGATTTCTGCTCCCGTGCCTCATGTTCCGAAAAGGTAACTATTTCCCCTACACCACTGCGAATGCGTTCCAAACTCCTTTAGAAAGGAGGAGCGGGGTTGTCTCAGGAACACGTCAACTCTCCAGCACAAAAAGCCACTTCTATCCCCCAGCCCCCGCCAAGAGTTCTCCCCCCTCCCCGCCTAGGACGTCAAACTGAAAAATGCAAGAAATCGCTTGTTTGGAAAATAATAAAAAACAATAGCCGAATGCTTTCAGCACCGAATGCCTCTGAGAAAATACTGTGGGTGGTGATTATGACAGGACAATACCTTCCCTCTCTTTTGTTTTTTGTTTTCTTTTATCTTCGCTGCCTGTAGAGCTGTTTTTTTTCCTCCCACATCAAAGTAGGACACAATCAGCAACTATCTTTAAAAATGAGGGAAAAAAAAAACTTATCTTCGCAGCACGTGATATCTCTCCACGTTCTCCATAGCTTTCATTAACCGGGGTGAAATGACCGCAAACAGTGCGACACAGAGCGAAATTAAATGTACACAAACCGCAGAGCCACCAACCCCTGTTTACCCCCTCAGCAAACACCGCACCGAGCGTGCCACCGCTGAGAACAATTGGAAACCGCTTTTCTTCGCGACATTTTTACAGGAGAGCCCCGCTCGGCTGTCGGAAGGCCTCCAAACGGTGTGGAACGGACCTCAAAATCCCACCGACACGGGGGGAGGTTCGCAGGCTTTTTGCAGACCCCTCTGCCGACTCCTTCGCCCTGTCAAACACGGTGTCCAGGAGAAGCTCCCCCGCGGAGCAACCTCCTCGCAGCCCACGTCGGGCGTGTGTGTAGGGAGGAGGAGGAGAATCATCCCGTGATTTGCCCTTGTTCCGCTTAAGCGCTGCGCGGAGGAAAATCTCTCTGCCAGACAACGCTTGCGTAGAGCCTAATTGTCAAACCCGCCGCTCCGGGCAGGGAGCTAGCAGCGAGCAGGGTGATCCCAGCAGAAGAGGTGCGAGCTGCTGCTCCTTCCTCGCACGGGGTCGGAGGTTGCTCCCGGCGCGGGGCGGCAGAGCCGGGAGCGCGGCGGAGCCCGCAGGCAGCGGGCGGTGCGGAATGTCGCGCTGCGGGCGGCGGACGGGGCGAGCGCTGCCGCTGCCGGGAACCCGGCGGGCCCCGCTCGCACCGAGGGGCTCCGTGCAGCCTGTGGGAACCGTCTGTCTCGGCCGCTTGGCCCTTTTCGGAGCTGGCCCACCGAGAAACAAGTGGTTGGGAGCTTTGCCGGCTTTGCCAGCAGCTTCGCTGTGCGTTTTGTAGTCGCTTTTGCAGCATGTTGCTTCTACCCCGGGAAGAAGAAAGTAAGAAAGAAGGAAATAAAGGGGGGAAAGGACAGCCTGGCGTTTTGTTTTGCTGTGGTGTCAGGCTGGAAATTCACCGGCAACTAAGTAGGAATTAAACGAGAAGGTTTCAGTGAACGGAACAGTGTAGGACTATGGTGTCCTTACGCATAGACAGAAACGAAACCCAAAAAGAAGGAAAAAAGTCTCCAGTCTCCAAGTGGGTTTTGCTCTCTAAATATTTACATGCTTCCTCAATGACATTTTTGAGCTCGGCGCAGCACTGATAACTGAGAAAACATTATTCATTAGAGTACCACCGAGATGCTTTGGAAAGGACAGCGAAGTGTCTCGGGGTAAATCCATCCGAGTGTGGCATTTTGAACACTTTGTGCAGCTCTCTAAATCTGAGGGGACAAAATAACTGCGGCCCCTTGAGATGAACTCCTAAGTCTACCGCATAAATACAGAGCCACTCGTTTAGGCCAAAGGCAGCGAGCTCCCTGTGCAAATCAAATGTAATATTTGCAATACACCGCACAGCTCGGAACAAGGAGAAAACGCCTGTCTCACACGGGCTACCTAATGTTCTTATCAATAAACATAATACAGCGAAACGTCTCCACCCCAGCAAAATTCCCACTCTTTGCGGTCAGGCGTGACCTCTATAAATTCCAGGCAATAAGGCGGAATGGCATACGGCTCTATTAAAGGGAAAGCAGAAAGGCACTTCTCGCTCTTTCTTTTTTTTTTCCCCTAAGATTTCATTAGGAAAAGGTTGAACGGTGGAAGAAGAGCAGAGCGGTTCGCCCTGTGGGGGGGAGCGGGGGGTCACACAGCGGCAATGCTGTAACGAGGTGTTCTCGGGGCGTTCGCTGAATGCCGCCGGGTTCCGGAAGGGGGGACGGGTGTCCTGCCCCAAACTCTGTGGGAAGCTGTTTGCGTCGTCATTTCGTTTACCCTTCCTAACAAGTTGGACACCGGCAATCTAATTCCAAATTAAGTCCGCGCGGACGGACGCCGAGGGAGAGCGCCGAGCGCTGCTGCGTGGCGCTGCCTTCACGCTGCGGGCAGAACTCGGTGCTTCCACGCGATCACTTTGTTGCGGCGCGAGGGCCTAACGCAAACTTTCCGACTGAATCCTGAGCGCAGGGAGGGGGGAGAGGGGCCGGCATCGCCGCGCGGGGACCGACTGAGAGAAGGAGAGGAGCCGGTGGGACGGGGAAACCCTCCGCACCCCTCCGGGCTTTCCGGCAGAGGAGCACACCCCCTTCCCCGGTTTGCCTTTTATTCCCCTTTTTTTTTTTTTTTTTTTTTTGGTCCATATTCTCATTGTTCCAAGGGAAACTAAAAAAATAAAAAAATCGTCTCCTTTGCTCAGTGATGCCAAGCCCGGAAAAAAAAAAAAAAGCATTCAGGTAATGAAGTCTGTAACTAAACGGTAATTGAATCAGCATAATTTGCACACTGAATGGTTTTCAAATGCTCCCAGTTTACAATTAAAGGAGAATTAATGCGCTTGTTGTTCAGACTGCGGCGCATTAGAATAAATCCAGCGCTGTTGTTGTAATGAGTCGAGAGCAGTTTAACTGCCAGCAAACACATTTAAAATTTAACACGACGTATCGATCTCGCTCCGGTTCTTTGATGGATGGTTTGCCGCGCACTTTTTTCCCGGTTTTCCCCACGCCTCCTCCACACAAGTGCAGGGAGGCGACGCCCGGAGGCGGAGGGCGGCGGGAGGGCGCGGGACGGGCGCGGTCCCCGGAGCTGCGCGGCCGCGGGAGAAGAGCGCGCGCGGGCCCGCCAAGCCTCGCGCCCGCCCGCGATTGGCTGCCCCGTGCCGGCTGCGCCGCGCCGCGCTGCACCGCAGCGCCCCCATGCGGCGCGGGTGCGCCAACGCAGACAGACGCGGAACGGGGAGCGCCGTCGCCCCCGCCCCCGCCGCTCCGCAGCCGCCGCCGCCGCCGGAGCCGCAGCCGGAGCCTCCCGCGCACCGGAGTTGGGGGGCTGTGGAGGCTGCTGCTGGCCGAGGGGCTCTTCCTTCCCCTCCGCCCCGGGTATGAGCTACCGCCCGGCGTTCACCTGCTGAAAGCGCCGCAGGCAGCGGCGCGGGCTGCAGGGAGCAGCCTGCCCGGTTTTGTTCCTTGCGATTGCGGAGGGAGCGAAGTGTGCGCTAACGGAGATAACGCCTCTGTGTACCCGCGTTCCCCCGGGGATCCTAAAGGAGGTTCGCCACGGAACTCAGCGGCGCTTCACGCGTGGGCACTCGCTGTGCCGGCGCCTGGGCTGCCGAGCAGCGGCGGGGAGGGGCGGCCGCACGGCAGCGGGGCGCGAAGTTGCTCCAGTCCCGAGCCCGAACGGGAGCCCCGCGGCAGCCTCGCAGGCACTGGGCGCCCCGGCCCGGAGGTGGCACCGGGACCCCGCGCCCGCTGCCCCCCGGCGGCGCGGCCCTTCCCCGGGGATGAGAAGTTCCGCCCGTGCCCTCCGCCCCGCCGGGAGCCGCCGGCAGAGCCCCGCGCCCCTCCGGCCCGGCCCGGCCACGGTCTGCCGGCAGCTGCCGTGAGTTTGTCGGTTCTCCGGCGCTCCCCGCTGCCGCCCCGTGCACTCACCAAGTAGAGGGTGGGCTGCAGCAGGAGGACCGCGCACCAGTACACAGCCTGCATCCTCGCCGCTCAAACTTCCCCCGCGCTGCCTTCGCTGCCTCTTTGTTCCTCGCAGAACATAGATCCACCTGACATCCACTTTACGGAACAAGCGGAGCTCTCACCAGCCTAGACAAAAATGAAATTATAGACCTCATGACCACAAGACAACGTTAGGCTCGAGACAAGGGGGGATGAGAGGTGTGTAGGGAAGGGGGGGCGGGGGAGAAGGAGATGGGGTGTGTGGATGGGGGTGGAGGGAACGGAAAACGATTAAAATCGAGTTAATCCAGCGGCAGAGCGGAGTGGCCGCCCGGACCGGGCTGGCTGCGGAGCGCCCGGCGGCAGCTCTCTCCGTGTCGGAGTAGGGCTGGGGAGCCCCGTGGTGAGGCCGGGACGGCCTGGGGGTGCCACCGCCAGCCCTGAGCTCCCGCCCTCGGTGGAGGCCGGCACAGCGGAGCGGGGACAAGGGCAGGAGGTGCGGAGAGCCGGGCTCCGGCTGCCCCCCACGGGGCGAAGAGCTTCGTCGCCGGGCCCCTCCGGCAGCTCCGC